>NC_143530.1:25475326-25775326 GCF_031878675.1 Megascapheus bottae | reverse complement strand
TCATTATTATTATTATTTTTTGCCAGCCCTGGCTTTACCTAGCTCAGGGCCTGAGCCGTGTCCTTGGACTTTCTCAAGGCCAGAGCTCTACCACTTGAGCCTCAGCACCACTTCAAGCTTTTTTCTATGCATGTGGTACCAAGGAGTTGAACCCAGGTCTTTGTGAATGCTAGGCAAGCATTCTACCACTAGGTGAAACTCCCGGCCCTAGTTTTAATTTTTTGAGAAAACTCCTTACTGATTTCCATAGTAGTTACACTAACTTTACATTCCCACTAATAGGTTTTCTTCTCCTACATCCTCATTAGTATTTGTTGTTTGTGTTGTTCATAATAGCCATTCTTAGTAGTGTGAGATGGAAACTCACTGTCATTTTGATTTGACTTTATGGCTAGCAGTGTTGATTGAGATTTTCTCATGGAGCCTTTTGAGTTTAAAGTAAAGAGGCTCTTCACACTGAGATAATCAAATGGTCAAAGAATGCAGAGAGGTAGCTTCCTGACCCAGGAATGGGTGGTGTACCTCTGACCTTCCTTTGTCTTTTGAACACTATTTTTAGTGGCCAGCCATTGGACTGAAGTGATTGTTGTGAGGGATAAATATAGTAAAATTTTGGTATTTCAGTAAAATGGGTGAAGTTATCTTAAAACTAATTTAAAAAGTTATCTTGCCAGAAAGGTATAAAGGACATACAGCAGTTTTAAATATGTTTTAGTAAACATTAATCTTTTTGATTTGCATACATTAATAATTTGTGGGGATTTCATGATGTTAATTATATGAAATGTGTGTGTGTGTGTGTGTGTATGTCTACACACTAGGGCTTGAACTCAGGGCCTTAGCTTTTTTTTACTTAGGGCTGCCACTCTAACATTTGAGACACATGTCCACTCACAGCTTTTTGGGAAGTTAAAGGTAAAAGTCCCATTGATTTTCCTGCTTTGACTGGCTTCATACTTCAACCTCCTAAGTAGCTAGGATTACAGATGTGAGCCACTGGTTCCTAGCCTGTAGGTTGAAAAGTAATTTCTTCTCATAGTGAGAAATTATTTTAAACTAAAATAGTCATGACAAGTTTACCTGTGACAGATCATATAATTTACAGAGCTTATTATTTGTTCAGAGCAGTATATTGTTGGACTAAGCATTACCTTGCCCATTTTCAGTTATGTGTTTGTAATTTTATGGTGTTCAAATACTGACTTTAACATGAAGTATATATTCAGTTTACCAGAGAACATCTTGACCAAAAAACTCATTACAGGTATGCATCTTAATCATTCACCTATGAATTAAAGTCAAAACAGTAGATGGTATTTTCTCTGCATTATTCTCGCAATGTTTGGCTAACAATAACATATAAAATATTAAGTGTATGACTTGAAAATTTGTCAAGTATACATAAGAGAAATCCTCATTTTTGAGTGTGTTCATGAAGACTTCTAAATACTTCCAATAGGTTCTGAGCTTTTGATGTGTTCTGTTTGTCTTGGCTGTTTGGTAGGCACTCATTAAATATTTATTAAATATTCATTATTATCATTAGCTTTAGAGAACTCAATTAGTAGTTTGGGTTTTTAAATTTTGTCATTATCCTCTAAAATTATCTTTCTATTAAATAGGTGTACAAAAGGGTAAAAATTCAATATGTCAGTTTATGAGTACAGTGCTATTTGTGTCAGACTTTTATGGAATTAACAACAGTATGAATGCAAATGGAAACAAAATTTGAAAGTAAAAAGAAACCTCAGTTTTACTATCTTCTACTTTCATTTAGGTATTTTGTTCTTTTCTATCCTTTCAATGCTGAACTCACTAGAATATTTTTGTGAATTACTGCACTAAAATTATAATAGTACTACAGCATGTTCAAATTTCTTATGATCAGCCACTTCTCTTTGTTATATGATTATCATATTTTAGGGTGGATAGTTTTTTTGTCTTGTCAAATCTGAAATTTAAAGCAAAGAGGGATTTCTTCCTTTCTTGTAATTAGTTGCCTTGGATTTCTCCTTTATTATTCAGTGTTCTTTTGCTTTTTTTAAAACTTCAGTTTTGTTTTACTTTTTACACAGAGGTAATCTAGTTATATTTACTAGTTATTATGTGCACATGTATGTATGTAAGATTATTTTCATTTTTAAAATTTACTTTTGGCACTTTCTTTGCATCTTTTTCCTTCCTGTGATTGATTAGTTGAGTTTTCATTTTCCTCAACTTCTGATTCAGAATTCACCTTTCTGTTTGCATTTTTTTTGCAGTTAAACTTTGTATTAATATATTAAGTGTAATATATTACAGTTTGTTTCTTTCCAATAATTTAGTTATACTTGTTTGGATATCTTCCAGATTAATCAGTTATTATTTTTCAGTATGGATAATACTTGTTTAGATTTACTCATTTCATTTCCAGTTCTTATATACCATTATTTCTTCCAGCATATTTTTGCCTTTTTAACTTTAACTTCTTTCTTTAGGCATGGTTTCTTTGAAGATATGTGAGGTTACAGACTCTAACTTTGTCTGAAATATTTTTATTTTTCCTGAAATTTGGAAATTAATAATACGTAATAATTTTGGCTAGTTATAAAACTCTTCATTGAAGCACTTTCTTTAACAATTTGGGGATGTACTATTACTTCCTGCTATTTGTTTTAGGTATTTGTGTCTCCTTTTAAGACATTTTTTTTGCCAGTCTTAAGGCTTGAACTCAGGGCCTGAACAATGTCCTTGGGCTTTCTTTTCTCAGGCTAGAGTTTTACCACTTGAGACCAAGCACCAGGCATATGTGGTAGCAAGGAACCAAATGCAGGTCTTCATGCATTCTAGGCAAGCACTCTACCGGAAGGCCAAATTCCTGGCCTTCTGGGTTTTTATGTTCATCAGTTTATTACAGAATGTCTGAATGATTCTATTTATTGTTATGTTTATACTGGGGTTTGAACTTAGGGCCTTCTGAGCTTACTCAGCTTCTTCAGTTCAAGGTTGGATCTCTACCACTTGAGCCACACTGCCACTTCTAGGTTATTTCCTGGTTAATTAGAGATATGTAGCTAACAGGTTTTTCAGCCCAGGCTACTTTGGACCTTGGTTCTCATATTTCAAAAGATTAAATTTGATTTGTCTACAGTGTCTTTTATTTTGCTGAACATTTGTTTTCTCAATTCTGTAAAATTCTCTGACTTTGTGATGTTTGCCAAGTTCACATTTTGTCTATTTCTTATGCAGCTTCTATTAAACATAGTAGGAAGCTATTTAGCTTTTCTATGTGTCAGTTTTAACACATTTTTGTTCTGAATTCTGAAAATTATAACTTGGTTTATCCAATAGATATTAAATATGAAGATGAAACAGAAGTCCTATTCATTGTAGCTTATGAATATTCTTATAAAAGACATACCTAAAAGATTAAGGTATATGTTAGCATGTCAGAAACCTTATTCTCTAGTCTAAATAAAAGCAAATTTAATCTGATAGATTGTATATATTTAGGTAGTTAACACTAATATAAAATTTGGTGTCATTTGCAGGTGAATTCAATTTTCAATATAGTTTCCTTTGAGTATAGTTTTAGCATAAAGTAAAATTCAAATTAACTACTTGAAAAGTGCCTGTTTCTGTGAACATTTTTAATAATCACTCACTGAGATTTTTTTTATTTTTTATTGTAATTAATAAAAGGGTTACATGATATTTGCCAGATAGAAGGTGCATTAATTCACATACATTGATACCCTTTGACATGTCTTGGTACCCATTACCCTCCCCCCACTCCCCCACCCATCTTGGTTTTCCCCCCTTCCCTATCAAATTTCAAATAACCAAATATATCAGATAACAAAGTGAGATACTGTAACAATATGAGATACCCAAGGGACAGCAAAGGAGATGAGAGACAACATAGTACATTAAGGACAACAATCATTCGTTATATGGCTTTTGTTTCAATATCCTGGAAGTCCTTTCAATTAGCTTCATACTATATGGCCTTATGTATCAAGATTTTGCTCTATTGCAGATCTCTGCTAGTAGAGCCCAAGGTTTCTACTGATTATGACAAATGAGGGAAACCATTGAGCCTAAGTTCCTTTGAGTCTGGCTTACTTCACTTAATATGATTTTTTCTAAGTCTTTCCATTTCCTAACAAATGAGACGATGTCATTCTTTCTGACAGCAGCATAGAATTCCATTGTGTACAAATACCACAACTTGTTGATCCACTCATCAACTGAGGGACATCTAGGTTGGTTCCATATCTTTGCTATGGTGAATAGTGCTGCAATGAACATTGTTGTGCTAGTGGGTTTAGTATGCCCTTGTTTCTGGATGGTTGGGTAAATGCCAAGTAGTGGAATTGCTGGGTCATAGGGGAGTTCTATGTTTAGCCTTTTGAGGCACTGCCACACTGCTTTCCATAGTGGTTGAATGAGTTTGCACTCCCACCAACAATGTAGTAGTGATCCCTCCTGGCCACATCCCCTCCAGCATCTGTTATTATTCATTTTCCTGATCCTGGCCATTCTAACTGGTCACTCACTGAGATTTTAGGAATTCCATTAATGTTGTCTGACATTGGTGTATAAAGATACCTAGAATCTATGTGTTCAAGAAAATGAATTATGGAAATCAATTATAATTTCAAGGAACCTCTAATTTTATGAGTCTAGATTGAACACACATTTTTTTTAAGTATAAGTCACCAAAAAGTTGTATTTCCTTTGTCTGAAATCTTGTTATTTTGTGTGTGTGTGTGTGTGTGTTCTGAAAAGTTAGTATTTTTTGACTGAGATGCACTGACTTCCAAATTATGTATTCACAAAATAAAATTTTAATCTCTGGAGAATGTTTTTTCTTGTTTCATTCGATACATTTGATAGAATAAAATTTGCAATAAAATATTCTATTTTATAAGTTTTTTTAACCATCAGCATCTGTTGTGGGTAGCTGAAAATATCAATTTTTATACTGTACTGGCATAATTAATATATTTTAAAACATTAAAAATAATGCATATATTGTAATATGCATTTTGGGTAGTAGACTTAACTTAGTGGTCTTATTTGTGATCTAATTTGTGATTTCCCCTTCATTTAAAAATATTCAATTTTAAAAAATTATTATTGAAGCCTGTTATTCTCTTTTAAGCTTATGAGTCTCATAAATGTGAAAGAATACTAAAATGCCATAAAATTGTCACTTGGCTTTTAGGAACTAAAACTGATGTTTCTATGTATAGGTTCTGTGCTTACCCATTTGTATTTAGTACTTTGAACAGTTGTACTACAGACATGGTCTAATTTTTGTTTGGTTTACATTACAATTTTCCCCAATTCCCTGCCCCAGTGACATTTTCTCGAACATTTGTTTCATTTTATTTAGTTCCCTGTCTTTGTAGTGTTGCATATGCCTTGTATAGAAGCACCTTGCATATTTTGTCTCTGCCCTCTTCTATGTTCCTTTGCCTTAAGCCGAGGACACTTGTCAGACTTAATTAAAAACAAAAAATGAAAAACTCAGGTTTCAATGAAAAGCATTTCCTCATTCTCACTTCCAGCCTTTCCTCATCTTTAGGCTTACTATGATTACACAAAGACCATTTGATGTTTTCTTTGTTAGCAATTTAGTGCTGTTGAGAATTAGACAGTAGCCAAGTCTTAATGGGACTATTTCCTAACTTCTAAACCAAGACTAGCTGAGGAAGTCTGGCTCTTTGTCCCTCTCATAGTTTAGTGATATGTATTGTTAATATTATCGTACCAAGTACTGGAACTTGGTCATGTGGTATGGTGGAGGATAGTTCCATTAGTGGGTGAGCAAAGAAACTTCCTTGAAACATTGTCATTAGTTCGTTGCCTTATATGCTGGTACTTCAGTATTTTATATTTACAATTAGGTTTTTTAAGAATTGAGATTAAGACAAGAGCTGGAGACTTATAGAAGGCCACAAATATCTGAATGATTATATTTATTTTGGCTTTTGAAACTTTATATCTGTAATTTTGTATTTATTATTCCTAGTGACTGGATTCTCCAGGTTTTGCACCAAACCTTTAATTAAACATTTTATTTCACACCTTGATATTCAGAAGAAAGGTACTTAAATGTCTTAGCATGTTGGTTTACTATTTTAATAAACTAGTGTTTCAGCTGCTGCTGCCTAAAACTTTTTTTCTTAATTTTAGAATTAGGTGTAGCTATCCATTTTTTGCAACATTTCTAAATTTTAGGTTCAGTAGATAAAGAGGATCAACATTTGGCTACTTAGAGTGGCTGGTTGTAAATAGACCAGAAAATAGCAACAATTTGAGCTGCTGCTTCACTAATGGCCCTTTTGCAAATATTTAAGAGCAAATGATTCATCAAATAGAAGCACTACAAGCAGAAACCTGCCAATTTTGTAGAATTTGACTCTGCCTAATCAGAGTATGGCAACAGGATGTTGAGTTCCTGCTCTGCACCTGATTAAAGCCAAATGTAGGAGTAAGCAGCTGGGAGGAGGAGGAAGTACAAGACCATCTCAGCTGGGGGTAGAGCAGCTACAAGAAATCTAGAAGAAAAAACTTTTTTAACCTTCCACATTTGTTTTATTTTTCAGATATCTTTAGTAGATAAACGCTTGCTCAGTCTCAAGTTTTAAGTTTTTTTTAAAGCAACACTGCATGTATTATTTAAAGAATACAATAAATCTATTGATGTACTGTGATTTAAGCCAAATTTCTTCCTGTGTCAGTGAGATGTTATTTTTTATGATTCTATATTATTCTAATTTTGACAAATTTTCTTCCTTATGTATTTCTTATATTGATCACCTTGTCACTTATATCAGATGTTCATGATTTACCCAATTGAACTTCGGCTTTCTTAAGTACATTTTGATAGCAGAGGCTCTTTGAGTTTGCATTTTAAAAACTATAAACCTCTGAGCTCATTGTAATATTTTCACATGCTGGTTCAGCAGTATGAAATGTGAGGTTATTTTAATACTTTCATTGTAAAACTCTGCCTTCTTGAATTTTTTTTTCTTTTTTTGCCAGTCAGGGTCTGGGCACTGTCCTTGAGCTTTCTTAAGGCTAGCACTCTGACACTTGAGCCACAGCAACTCTTCCTTCCTTTTCTGTTTGTATGGTACCAAGGAATGGAGCCAGGGCTTCATGCATGCATGGTAGGCAAGCACTCTAGCGCTAGGACACACTCTGACCTGAAATGGAAGCATTTTTTTAATCTAATTTAAAATCTAGACCTGAGAAAGTATTAAAATTTTTATCATTTTGTATTATATTTTCTAAATCTATATTCTTTCTGTTATCTTTGATAAGTGGCATATGTACATAATATGTACACAATATGTGTATATATGTACTGGCACATGTATATAATATTTTTTCCTAATTAGAAACTTTAGGTATATGTGCTAAATGTTAATATCACTAAATATTCATTATTTTATTCATACATATATTATGCCTAAGGGCTAACCTTCTCAAATACTGTTTTCATAAATAGCTGTATATACATCAGTCATAGAGCAAATATATAATGCAGATTTCTGGATTTTTGCCAGTTTAATATTTTAGGCTAAACAAAGGGTTCAAATTTCAAAAACCAAAATCATCACAATAAAAGAACATTACATATCAGTGTCACTTCAAGTAAATGAAAAAAATCCTAAATAAAATACTGGGAACCTTAATCCCGCAGTATATAAAAATGATACGTACTATGATGCTAGAGTCCCCAGTGCATGTTTACAGCTAGTCGAAGTCTGCTTTTCAGTAATATTCTACTTTATCCCTTTTCTCTGGTGTTTTTTTTTATTTTTCAGGGCGATGCAAATGCTTTTTCATTTGCTTTTATTAGTGTATAATAATTATGTGCAGGAGTTTCTATTTTCACACTAGCATATAAAGCTCTATGATTATATTCTTCAGTCCTCTAACTCATTCAAACTTCTTTTATCTGTTGGTTCTGACCTCTAAACCAGATCCATTTTATGTTTATGTCATTCATTTATATTGGAGATCTATATTTTATATATGAGAAAGAACATTCAATATTTGTTTTCATTTAATTCAATGATAGCTAATTCCATCAGTTTTCCTGTATCAAAATTTAATTCATTATGGTTGAATAATACTCCATTGTCCATGTGTGTGTGTTTACACATCTGCATCTATGTGTAACATACTTTAATATCAAGGTTTTCTTTTAATCATTTTGGATTCTATGTCCTTTACTCTCCTGCTTTCCTTTCCTTGGGGCCTGGACCGTCTTTTGGCTCATATTGTTGCCTCAATTAGAAGGATTTCAGACACAACTTGTTTTTAACTTTTTTCCTGAATCTATTGTTGGACCTATCACCTTCATTAGTGCATTTCTGCTTGAAAAATACAAAAACTTAGAATTCCTCTGGAATATTAGAGCCATAAAATTCTCTGACCATCCATAGTTGTGTACTATTTGTTACTTTTCTTGTAGTACTGAAGGCTAAACAACTAAACAAATTCTTCTTCACTGTTATGATAAGAGACAAAACTTCTCTGATTTGGATTTAGGCATACCTCTTTCTAGCGGTATATCTATGTGACATCACTTATTTGGATTTTGACCTGTAATTACACTGATTTCAATGACCTATGCATGACTTGCTTCTGAGACAGTCCCTGATTAATATACACATTTGCCGCTGTCTCATCTCCTACTGTGTTGACAGCTCCTCTAATGTGTTAAAGTTTTGTTGTGTCATATTTTTCAGCATAATGTGAGAAAACTCAGTGAGGTGAAATGATCTTGCTTTTGTGTAATTTTTTGATTTTCTCTGGTTATGTTTTTCATTTTTAATTGTAATATTCTGTTTATATATATATCTGAGTCATGGAAAACTGCAGATAATATTTTGCAGCAGAAGTGATATTAAAGATACCATGGATAATAGAATGAAATGATTCTTAAAAACAAAGGGGCTTGGAGTTTGGCTTAGTGGTAGAGTGCTTTCCTAGCATGCATGAAGACCCGTGTTCGATTCCCCGGTACCACATACATAGAAAAAAGCTGGAAGTGGTGCTGTGGCTCTAGGGGTGGAGCACTAGCTTTGAAAAGAAAAAAAAGAAAGTCCAAGGACTGTGTTCAGGCCCTGAGTTCAATCCCCAGGACTGGCAGGCTCAGGCCTGTAATCCTAACTACTCAGGAGGCTGAGATCTAAGGATCACAGCTCAAAGCCAGCGGGAGCACTAAAATATGTGAGACTCTTATCTCCAGTTAACCAGAAAGCCAGAAGTGGCTAGTGGCTCAAGGGGTAGGGCTTGAGCTGAAGAGCTCAGGGACAATGCCTAGTCCCAGAGTTCAAGTCCCACAATCCACCAAGGGAAAAAAAAAAGACAAGCTTTGACTTCTAGATACTGAAGGTGGAATTAAATATTAATGACATCTTAGTTACCAACATTGTGAAACTAGAGAATTCGAGAAACTAGAAAAACTGTTCAAAATGGATGATATAGACAAGATTAAAAAAGGAAAAGGCCCCAGATCTAACAAAACAGTGAAACAAATTTTTCCTGGCTTCTTAAAGTCATATCTTTCTGACCGCAAAAAAGTAAAAAAAAAAAAAGCTTCAAATTGAGAAGCTTGAATGGTAATGTGGCTTTACTATTAAGTAGTTATGACCTCTGGTTTTCAAAGTTTTTTTTTCTCCAAATCTGAGCATGTACCTAGAGATAATGATCACATGCTCTCACTTCCAGTAAATAGCTATATGATAATTTGGATATGAAAGAAAAATAGGAAGTAGCAAGAAGAAATTAGTAAACTTACAGGATGAGTTTGTATAGTTTGTGATTAAAACTAACTGGTGAAATAATGTTCTTTAGAAATAACCATGTTTAAAATTGTATAAGATTACCAGCTAATTGTGTGTCATAATATCATTATTTGCTTTGGTCACTCACCAGTACAATTCGTATTCCTCACTACCATTATAGTACTACTTTTCACCTTCTTGAAAAAAAAAAGAGAGAAAGAAAGAAAGCTCTTAAAGGTTTGATATCATGGCATAATTTATACTTGAAGGAATCTGAGATACTTCCCTGTATTTTATGCCTTGAAGCCATTCAGAGATGAGAATTTTATACTATTACTCCACCCCCATCAAAACAGGTTCAGATCAGTCTGTGTGGTTTAAAGTATATTTATGGGTACAAATAGTACTCTAAATGAAACTATTTTATTTCACTTTCTCTAGGGAAAATTACAAGACAAATTATATAACAACCTAGTGTTTTCCTTCTACATAGAATATATTCTGTGCATTTTGCTCAGAGCAATAGATTTTGGTTGCACAATAATAGAACAGGTAGTAGAACTTATTGATGGGTAGACGGAGTAGAATAATGTTAAAATATTCTTTAATTGATAGGAAGTGTATATCTACAAAAGCAAAGCAGTACAAATAGTTATAAAATTTTCTTTTTAGATTTATCAGTAGTTTTTATTTTGTTGTTTCTCAGCAATCCTTCAGCAGTACTTTTATTTTGTAGCTCATATTTTTCTATGAGTTGAGATTTCTTTCTTTTCACCTCTGAAATCAGTGAATTTAATGGTTTGTACATTTCTGTCAGTACAGCAAGGTAAATGAAAGTTAGAGGCATTCAGATGGAGACATGCTTGTCTACAGCTTAGGTAATGGTTGATTTAGAGATAAGGACTTGACATGAGCTCATTAATGTATTAACTGGTAACTGAATTTTAGGGAATTGATATGGTAGGGTGAATTCAGTGGAAAACACCCAAAGTTAAGTGTGTCTTGCAAGAAAAGTCTTGTTGGGAGTGAACAGAGAGGTAGGGGACAATTAGAATTGATGGTATCCAGAAAGCAAAGAAGGAGTATATGTCAGAAGGTCTGACTGGGTCAAACATAGTCAAAAGAAGTAACAAGTATTGAGGACCCACCCAGCTGTGTTCAGAAGCAATATGTTTGAAGTATGTGCTTATTGGTATATCCCTGTGGTTTGCCCTGTAGGGTTGAAAACACATGAGCATAGAGAAGGCAGCTAGCTAGTTCTAGAGGTGAAATATGATCCTGATAGAGTGAGTAAAGTGATAGACTATGGAATTCAGACTCTTCTGTTTTGCCTAGATTTTTTAATAGAAAATAAGCCAACAAATTGTAAAACTGTTAACTCAGATCTCACATGTCAAATACCAGCTGATTTAGAATATAGTTCTAATTTTGTAACTCCATTTCAGGACACCTAAATTTGTATCTACTTTTCCCCTTAGCATTTTTTTTTCTTTCTTTTTTATTCCTTAGCATTTAATTCATAAAGACATAATTGTTTATTGTGTAGATGGCCATTTCACAGTGTCTCTGATTAGAATTCTTTGACCCCTAGCTTGGGCCATATAGCTGAATTCCCTGAATCCTAATGATACTTAACCTTGTATTTTGAGGTAATTTAAAACCCTATTAATCCAGGCCCCACTGAGTCAGGATTTGAGCTGTTCCAGACACAAGCTTATTAAACTCACCAGAAAAAAAAATTCACTAGCAAATTAATAGTGCAAGCTAGATTTTAGCAAGAATGTACAAACTACTTTAAATGGAAGTTTGTTTATAAGTATCAGTAAATACTTCTTAAGTACTTGGGATGCTCTCACTTATGAACTATGTATAGATTCATTACAAATCACCCTCATCCAGTTATTAAATGTGTGTATTGATAATGTGTAGCAGTTACTAGTTTAATTCTAGTTGTTATACTTTATAAATAGGTTTCATCAATAATGTCAAACATTAGCTCAAATTTTTCTAAAGATCAGTATTAAACTCAAACATCACTTAAAACTTAATTTACAATTAGGGCGTGACTTATTAGGGTGTGACAGTTTATTTCTCATCTCCCCATACTATTTTGAGAGATGTCAGTGCAGGAATCTTTTCCTGTTCATTGACAGTACCAGATTTTTAATGTCAGATACAAGACCCAGTTGAGGGTTCAGAAGCTTCAGTCACTAGTAATATTGGACCCAATTCCAGAGTATAGAATCTTTGTATTGTATCCACTGTGTTGAGCAATGCGTGGGTATCAGAGGTCCTTGGTATATAATATATAGTATTGTCTGGAAGGACTTAACCTGAAAAAAGCTTTTACTTGTGAAAATTAGACACTATTATAGATATTTCTAAAATTTAAAAAATGGCAATATTCTGTTCTCACATTTTGAGTTTTTGAGGTAATAATAGCTATTTGTTCATAATGAGGAGTGACCTTAAAATTTTTTTTTCTGGTGCTGAGAACTGAACCCAAAGTCTTGCATATGCTAAGTAACAGGTTTTACTTTTAAGCAGTATACTAACTCTAATAGTGGTTTCTTACACGCTTTCTATCATAGCCTGTGGTTTCCTATGAATCCTATATCTAGAGTGCTCTGGAAACTTTGGTGCTTTAAATTCCATTTGTCCTT
The DNA here is from genome assembly GCF_031878675.1 of Megascapheus bottae. Taxonomy (NCBI): domain Eukaryota; kingdom Metazoa; phylum Chordata; class Mammalia; order Rodentia; family Geomyidae; genus Megascapheus; species Megascapheus bottae. The sequence goes on along the minus strand of NC_143530.1, from coordinate 25,762,869 downwards.
GAAGACAATCTAAAATTTTTCTAATGGAAGACTCCTGTCCCTTGTAGCCATATGGCAACAAGTATACTTTTCAAAGAGTAAGAAATAATTTTAAATAGAGACACACTCAGAATAATTTGTATTTCATTGACCTTTGTGCTTTGTATTTTTTCAAAGAGAAGGGCCTTTTTTTGTCATGTTTGATCTGTAGTTGGGGGACATTTATATAGCAAATGGGGTGAGCTTCCCAGTTTTTCCCTCCCTCTTTCCTTCTCTCTTTCCCTCCCTTCCTCCCTTCCTCCCTTCTTTCTGTACCCTTCCTCCTTTTCCCTCCATCTTCTGCCTTCTTCTCATCTCTTTCTTCTTCATTCCCTTTCCTTCCCTTTTATAAAGCCCAGTGCCTTGTTCATACTAGGTCTTAGGTCCGAAGTTGTATTGTCTAAATGACAAAACATGATAACCTTTACTATGTATTTACCAGAAATCTAGGGCAAATTACCCTTCTTAGACAAACATAGCATTGGAAAATAGATGATAGTATATAAAATTTGGCTGTAGTAGGAACATAAAATAATGAGCCCTAACCGTAATGTAGGACCTTGCTTTCTTTGAACTTCAAAATATACTGATTTATTCCTGAGATAATTTTGTTCTTCTCATATAGAAAATCTTGCTAAATTTTACTGTGTTCTAGTTTTACTATTTTGAGAGTGCAAGACAAAGAAAGAAAATGTTGAATACATTGCTCCTAGGAAGTGTTTATGGACTTTGTTGTTGCTGCTAACTCTTGGAAATTTCTACATGAATTTTTCTTACAGATTCTTTTGAGCATGATATAAATAACACTTTCTTAATTTATGCTTTAATGAGTATAGTACCTATACAAGTCACTGAGCTTGGCAATATTTGACTTACTCGAATCTTAAGTAAATTATGATTTCTAAATTCATGCAGTTAAAATACTATGTACTCCTCTTCCTTTGGAGGTATGTAAAAGATATTAATAATATAATATCTAATATAATGGTGATGTTCAACTGCCATACAAATATATCATTTTTATCATCATCCATCAGTAATACTATCATCATTATAGTTTTCCCTATTCTTAGTTTATTGATGACTGAACAATAAATTACCCTACATTTGGACTTAATTTCACTCTGCCATTCCTTTATAAGTATATTAGCATAGGAAATAATAGGATGTTTATTGTCATGAACTCTAAAATATTATATTGAGTTGAGCAACCATTTTAGGAACAGTGCTATGAAAGTGCTAGCCATTCAGCAGGTAGATGTTAAATTTGTGTTTCTGTTGGAGGGGGGACAATAAATAATAACTAAAAAAACTTATATGTTGATTTTTGGCTCAGAAATCTGTGGTGGTTATGTATAATGTAGCTTGAAATTATCATGAGCTATCCTGTCTACAACTTTCTGTGTCTTTGAAATTAGTGTTGGATAGCATTTTATAATAAAGTATTTTTAGCTTTAGATGAAAGCCTTTTTGTAATGTTCGATATTGGTTCTCACAAGATCATTCAACAGTTAAAAGGAGGAAAAAATGAAAGACCAACATTGAGGTTGGAGTATTGATAGGCAATATGTTTCCATATGTTTTACTTCCATTTATGACTATATCTATGCCTTTTATTCCTGTGTTTTTTTTTGTGGTTGTCTCATTCCTATAGAACAGAAGAGCAAGGAGAGCCAGAAGGCCATTTTTTTCCACCCCTGTTCAAATAGGCACTCAAATTGTTTATTGATGAAATAATGCATTTTTGGTTCCAGAAGATGAGGAAACAAAGTATGATGCAAGAAGTTTATTTAAATCCAGTTTCCCTTCAGGAGCATTTTTTTTTTGCCAGTCCTGGGGTTTGAACTCAGTGCCTGGGCACTGTTATTGGGCTTTCTCAAGGCTAGTGCTCTACCAATTTGAGCCACAGCACCACTTCTGTCTTTTTCTGTTTATGTGGTACTGAGGAATCAAACCTAGGGCTTCATGCATGGTAGGCTGGCACTTTACCACTAGGTCACACTCTTGGCTTCAGGAGCATTTTTAGGGGCTAGATATGGGAACACTTGGGAGGTCCATGGTCTGTGGCTAGTCATGAACAAAAAAATAGCTAAAGTAAAAAGGATTAGAAGCATAGTTCAAATGATAGAGCAACAGCCTTGCAAACATTAGACCCTTAGTTCATACCATAGAAATACAAAAAAGAAGAAAAAGACTTTAAAACACTTTTTTTTTTTTTTTTTTTTTTTTTTTTTTGCCAGTCCTGGGCTTGAGCTCAGGGCCTGAGCACTGTCCTTGGACTTTCTCAAGGCTTGAGCTCTACCCCTGGAGCCTCAGCACCACTTCCGGCTTTTTTCTATGTATGTGGTACCAAGGAATTGAACCCAGGTCTTCATGCATGCTAGGCAAGCACTTTAACCACTAGGCCAAACTCCCAGCCTTTAAAACACTTTTTAATAGAACAGTGCTTATTCAACACATAAGCCTTTCTGCTTGGAATCCTCTTGAGAATGTAATTCAAGCTAACAAATTAGTGAATGTAAATAAAGAGAATTAGAATGGTGAAACCATAATAAAAGGAATTGGTGGGAAGTAATCAATTTAAATACAAACTAATGTTACTTTTTTAGGTTTTTAATCTATTTAGTTGTTTTGTATTTGTTGTGTTGTGAAAAGCAAGTGTCTTCCAGTTAGTTCTGCAAACCCATGTCCCATTATTCATTTACGTATTTCTATATATATTGGTTTTGCACTCTTACTGACAAATCAATCAATTTTGGATTTATTTTTGGATTCGTGGGTTCATTCTATTATATAGTCTTATACTACATCATAAGCCTTATTGCTTACATCATATACTTAGCATTTAGAAGTGTAAAGTCTTCAGCTTTGTTCTTTTTCAAGATTTTTTTTTTTTTGGTCTTCTGAATCCCTTACAATTCCATAAGAATTTTTGGATTAGTTCCTCAATTTCAGACTCAGAGCATAAGAGGTAAAACTATAAAACTTTTAGGGGAAAAATAGTATGTTTAGTGGGTTTTAGGTATGGCACCAAAAGAACAAGGAAAAAAGAAAAACTGGATAAATTGGACTTCATCTGAATTTAAAACTTTCATACTTCAAATGATAGTATAAAGTGGAAAGCAGCTCATAGAGTGGGAGAAAAACATTTTCAAATTATATATCAGATAAGGGATGAATCCTAGAATATGTGAAAATTTATAGTCTAGTAATAGAAAATAACCCAATTAATGATAAAATGTACAGGTCTCTAGACATTCACACACAGTGAAACCAATGGAAGATATTCTTAGGAAAAGAATACAAAAGCATAATACTTGCGTATAATTGATCATATAAAATATTTATTAACAGTGGAAATGAACTCCGGGAAATGGAAACAAGAGGCTTTTTTTTTATTGCTGTTTTGTTTTGTTTTCTTTTTGCCTTGTTTATCTTTTGTAGGGTAATGGAAGGCACAGAAATGGTGGGACAAAGAGTGAACAAATGCAGCACTAGACACTATGTTGAAAATGAACTGTGCAACTGTGGATAGGAACAAGTGAAAAGGAGATTCTGAGGGAAGAATGACTTTGTTAAAAAATAAATGTACGGGCCGGGAGTTTGGCCTAGTGGTAGGGTGCTTGCCTACCATGCACAAGGACCCGGGTTCGATTCCTCGGTACCACTTACATAGAAAAAAAAAAAAAAGCTAGAAATGGTGCTGAGGCTCAAGTGGTAGAGTTATAACCTTGAGAAAGTCCAAGGACAGTGCTGAGGCCCTGAGCTCAAGCCCACGACTGGCAAAAATAAATAAAGAAAGAAAGAAAGAAAGAAAGAAAGAAAGAAAGAAAGAAAGAAAAATAAATGTACTCCTTATCTGACTTCTGTAACTATAACCCCTCTGAAATAACGATTAAAAAAAAGTACAGAAAAGAAGAAAGGGGGATTGTATGTGAGAAGTATCTTAAATAAAAATAGATACACAAATGGCCACAGATGAAAAGAATTTAATGCTGTAGCTTGGATCTTAAATGGCCCTGAAGGGCCACATGATAGTTTGATTCCTTGGAGGTGGTAGGAGCTTTAAAAACTTGGGCCTACAAGGAGGTCTTTGAGAAGGATTGTGGGACCTCGTCCTCTTCTTTTTCTCTTGCTTCCTCTTCAGTAAAGGGTATTGTTTTTTTCTCTTCTACATGCTCCCACCCATTTGGTAATGGCCTAAACAATGGTTCCAATGATGATTGTGGATTGAAACTTCCACATCTGTGAATCAAAATAATCCTATTGTCTTTATAAGGTGATTATCTCAGTTATTTTGTTAACATAATGGAAAGCTGAATAATACACATACAAATTATTTGTTCATCAGAGATATACAAATAAAATCATAATGGCATACCATTCTATAAGTGGACATAATTTTGAAATCAGATTATGGCAAGGTGTTGGGGAGAAATAGGAGAATTGTTACCCTGCTGGTGGGAATGAAGAATATTGCAACTATTTTTGGGAATAGTCTGCAGCTTTTCAAATGGCTAAACACAGATGCCACTATAATGCTGTAATAACACCACACTAGATTAGAGGATTGGCTACAAATGAATATAGAATTTCCTTTGTAATAATGAAATCATTCTCTTGGTGGTGATTACCAAAAAAAAAATGTGCTAGTACACTGGTAACTGGATTTTTAAAAGAGGGCAAATAAAATTTTACAGAAATTTAGTAACAGATTTAAGTACTACAGGTAAGATATACATGGAAAATATTAAGGTATTAAGATATAGCTTGATATTTAATATTTTTATGTATATGTGTAAAAGGTGCATTTGAATTTCTCTTTCTGACACTGCTTTATCTTTTAACTAATGGTGTGTGCCTTTGTATGGTCTTGAGGTAAGTTAAGGATCACCAGCGTGCCCTGTTTCTGTTCCTCTTTCTCTTAAGTGCTGGCTGTATGCTGTGGAACCTTAACCTACTGTTTCTGAAACTTCGTTTGCAAAGCAGAGGTAATGCAGTCTAGGGCAACACTCAATGTGTCTGTTACCTTTAACTGTATTTGGAATCAGATCATGGCTTTGTAGGGCTTGGAAAGGCTTGCCTAGCTTCTACTTCTGTTTCCTTTCCACTGCCCTTCCATTCTTTGCATAGCCTTTAGAGCTATTGTCATAGGAGTGTCTCAATATGTCTGCCTTATGAAAAAAAAAGTCCGTACTACCTCACCTGTCTTCTAAGGTGCCAACTCACTGTCCTGTGTCCCCTCCTTGCTTTTCAATACAGCCAAAAATTTCACTTTTTTTGCTTGCCCTGTAAGCTGATCTTGTCTGCTTTACTCAACTGGTGTGCCTGGCTTCCTTACTTTTCTCTTTGTCCTGTTTGATGCAGGTTGAACATTTATCCCATCCAAAAACTCAGAGACAGAGCTGAAACTTAGGACCTCTCCTGTGTGCCTTTCCTGTCCCCAGCTTTCTTTTCTCTCTTTCTCTCCTTATCTGAATTTCTGTGTTTTTTTCCCCTCATCCTTTCTTTTCTTTTCTTTTCTTTTCTTTTCTTTTCTTTTCTTTTCTTTTCTTTTCTTTTCTTCCTCTCTCTCTCCCCCTTCTTTCTTTCTTTCTTTTTTTTTGGTCAGTTATGGGGCTTGAACTCTGGGCCTGTGCGCTGTTCCTGAGTTTTTCAGCTCAAGGCTACTACCCTACTCCCCTTAGCCACATCACCACTTCTGGTTTCCTAGTGGTTAATTGGCGATAAGAGTCTCATGGACTTTGGTGCCTGTGCTGGCTTTGAACCATGATCCTCAGATCTCAGCCTCCTGAGTATCTAGAATTACAGGTGTGAGCCCCTTACGCCCAGTACTCCTTATCCTTTCTGAAAAACAACAAAAAAATCAACTTCATACCTATTTAACAATGTATTACTATATTTTTTCCACATCCTGACATTATTTTTCTTGCTTTTAAAATTTTGTGTTCTCTTTTATTTGTTTCTGGTGTTTCTCATTGAACTAATTTTGTGTGTGGGCGGGCTCATGGGGCTTGAACTTGGCTTGGGCACTGTCCCTGAGCTCTTCAGTTCAAGACTACTGCCCTACTCCTGGGCCTGGGCATTGTCCCTGAGCTCTTCAGCTCAAGGCTACTGCTGTACCCTTGAGCCAAGTCCCAATTTCTAGAGGGTAATTGGAGATTAGAGTCTCAGGTCCTTTTGTGTCTGGGCTGGCTTTGAACCTTGATCCTCAGCTCTCACCCTCCAGAGTAGCTAGGATTACAGGCATGAGCCACTGTTCTTGGCTTGAGCTGATTTTCTTTAAGTTGTATTTCCTCCAATTCTATAGATCTTCATTCTAGCTATGCTATGTTGTTTTTCTTTAAAATATTGGAACATTTCAATTCCAAGATCTTCACAATATCTCTTCCGCTGCATCTATACCAGGTTGGAAGGGAATCCTTTGCTTACTTTTGTTTGTTTGCCAGCTCCTACTTGAGCTTTCTGTTTTTTATACATTATGTGTCAATTGCTACATTACTATTCCACTGTATTGGTATGCCATTTCTTTTTTCTATCTTCCTAAACAACTGTCACAGGTATCTTTTTAGACATGGTCTAGACTAGTTATAATTCGTACTATCTTCTTCACTATTCATTACACAACTTATTTGAATGGAGGGAGCAGTGTAGTACTTCATAGGTAATACTTTACAGACATGCTTCTTTCTTTTTTAGCATACATTAGTTACACAAAGAAAATTTCTTTATGATATTTCATTCTTGTAAATACCCTATTCCAATAAATCTCATCCTATCACTCCCTTCTCTCTTCCCCCTTCCCCACTTAAAACAATTTCAAATTTCATTGTTCTGTTTTCATACCTGCACACCATCTACTTGTACTATGTTTCTTCCTCGGCCACTCTTCTTGTTGGGCCACTATACCTCACTAGTGCTCCCTAGCAGAGCCTGTTTCTCTTTACTCCCACCCAACATTTATTTATTTATTTAGTGGGTCATGGGGCTTGAACTTGGGCTGGGTGCTGTTCCCGAGCTCTTCAGCTCAAGGCTACCACCCTACGATTGAGCCAGGTCCCACTTCCCCTTTCTGGAGGTTACTTGAAGATGAGTCTTAGGTCTTTTGGTGCCTGGGCTGGCTTTGAATCTTGCTCCTCAGATCTCAACCTTCTGAGTAGCTAAGATTACAGGCCACTGTGCCCAGCCCACCCAATATTTTTCACTTTCAGATTCAATGTCATTTTTTATTTTGATTTGGAATCTCACATTTGTATTTTGTTTTGAGTTTGAATTGTGTTTTCTCTCATTACAGAATACTTTCTTTCTTCTCTCGGACCCCTTTTGCACAGGCAGTGTACTATCCACTAGATAATTTTTCTCTTTCCTTCACTCATATTCACATCCTAGGCATCTCTTGGACTTGCATTTTGTTTACCATGTGTTGTTTGTTACTTTTCCTCTCTATACTAAAAGGCTGCTTTCAGCTAGTCTTGTAAGTCAAGAATTTGTTTCTCTAGAGCTCCATGAGTAGTTTCTTCCCTAAGCTGCTTGGTTTTACTTTCCTAAGCTTTCCAGGGCTTACACTATTCTTTGTTTTTCATGTAGGCATTATCATCTTCTTGAGGGATGGGATCTCCAGTCTTCTAGAGGTTATTGAGAAGGTTACTCCTCAAAAGCACCAGCCTAGCTTTTGTCCCATTTGGCTGATCTTGTTTCCCTCCAGTCTTCAGAGACTTTTCTCATCTTGTCCATCTTCATAAAATGAGGTGCAAACTGGTTGGTTTTGGTGCCCTGAAGCAGGGGGAAAAGTCTGTTTGCTCTCCCTGGGGGGCAGAGGGAACTCTGCTTACCAAATGGTCAGTGGGGATTAACTCTCTAAGGGTCCTTGAGCCAAAAGGTGTGTCTTTTATGAACAAATTCACTACTCTGTAGGAGGACATCAGAGGATGCTGAGTAGAATATTTTCTTCTGTATACTGGTGATCTGTGTCCTAAACAGACATGCTAGAGCCATGAAGTCTTCATACTTTAAAGAAAACCACCACGAACTGGGTGGGACTTTATTCCTTTCTTTGGAATGAAGGGTATCATCAGAACTACCTTTGCCTTCTCTTTCCAACTGTTACCTTTATCTCCCCACTTGTCACAGTAATTAAGTTGTGTAGAAAGAGGGAGAACATGAGACATGATTCATGTGTCCTTTCAGCAATATTATTGCTTTTCATTTTTCACTAAGCTAAGAGCAATTAAAAGATTGCTTGGGAAATCAGTGGTGTTAAAGGCTGGCAAGTGGCCAAGTACTGGTGGTTCACACTTTTAATCCTAGCTCTCAGGAAACTAAGATCAGAGGATCAAGGTTCAGAGCCATCAAGGGCAGAGATGTATGTAAGAGTCTATCTCAGTTAACCAGCAAAATGCCAGACTGGAAGTATAGCTCAAGTGGTAGAATGCTAGTTGTGTATAAGTAATAACACTGAGGATATGGAAGCCCCGACATATGATTACATTCTAAGATATTACTTTCCAATAGAAATGACACATGCCAATTACTTTGAAAAATAAACGAAGTTGAAAGGGAAAAGAAATCCTTTTGTTAAGAAGGTAAATGTGATGGCAGAAATCTTGACACCTATTTTGTACAAGGTGCTAAAAGGTCTCTAGTCTTTCACGTTTACCAGAAAGGTATATATTAGTAATAGATAACTCTTCATCTTGTTTTAAGTATCTGTTTCCTGAATTTTCCATTACATATGTGTGTAGCCCTCACTAGTAGAATCAATCTAGCGTAAACAGGGAAGAGAATTGGAGAGAAGTGGTAGCACAGGTACTCTCTTGTTGCCACACTGTTTGGCAAAACTGGACCTTTAATGATGAAATTCCTCCAGTGAGGGTTTCAGGGGCATTGGTGCAGGCAGGTGTGGGGTGAGAGCCTATGATAAAAGACTATTATAAATGGAAACTTCCTATTCTTTGGCAGACCATGCCTGCAATTGCCTATGTCCACATGGCATTCAGAGACCCAGCTTAATTGTTAGTATAATTAGAATCAGGAATAGCTAAAAAGCAGAAAATTGCATCCCAGATAGTCAGAAGTGGAAGTGTAATCCCCACTTAGCACTGCTTCCCTTTTCAGTCAGATATGATAGCTTGAGACAGATGTTTGAGCAGAGCCTGGTACTTGTCTTGCCCACCAGTGAGCTTCCAGATTGGCTTACTTTGGAAGGGGAAGTAGAGTAGTGTAGCAATAGGTGTAAGCGACTAGCAAGCTACAGGACTTGTCCATGTGTGACAGCAGGAACATTTGCATTGGTACTATTGGAATAGCAGTAAAAAAAAGTCACTGAGTTTCAATGTATAGGCTGCTGCTTTTTGGAATGCAGGACAAAAAGGTAACACTGTAACTTGGGGACTCTGATGGAATTGCTAGGTTTATGGTGTGCTCTCCACCTTTACTTGTGCTTCTTCCTTTTTTGATGGAATCTGAAATTTCAGGGGCTAGGGTCACCATCAGCCTGTGTGCGATCAGAACTGTTGTCAGCAAGGGAAGGAAGAAAGTTAGGTGAGGTGAAGTGAGATGAGGTAAGCCAGGATTTTCCAGTTCCCCATGCATTGGAGTTATGTGGTCCTGTGGCCCCACTGAAAACACTTCTGGCATAGCCACTGTATTTGGTGGGCCATCTTCTCTAGATAGCACGCTGGTGGCCCTGTGGTACTGCCAGCAGGGTTACATCACCGAGTTGAACTCTTCATAAAGCTTGTGGGCTAGAGGCTTATTGGTGCTTATTTGAAAACTTCTTGTTCAATCTGCCTGTGTGCTGTTGATACTAGCTTAACAGTGATGGTTGCTTCCTAAACCACTAGGTAGTACAAAATTTATATATGTAGTTCAAGGATCTTGCTGTTTCCTTGGTTGCCTGTGTACTTTGTGTTTTCTGGGACTGCTATGATGTTTTTCGTATTGGCATGTGCTTTTGGTAGTTTTATAATGGTCTCCTAAAGCAGGAAAGGTAATAAATATGACCACTATTTTTCCTTGATTACAGCATCTTCTTTCTGTGATTGCTGTTTTCTCTTCAACCCCATCCTGCTTCTCCAAAAGAAATGGTTATCTGTATATTCAGCAGATACCCTACTTCCTCCACAAAGCCTGAACTCACTCCTTCTTCCTCTCTCTCAGTCACTCTCTCTGTTGGTCTCTTTCTCTCTCTGTTGGTTCTTTCTCTCTCTGTTGGTCTCTTTCTCTCTCTGTCTCACCTCTCTCCTCTCTGTCTCTCTCTGTCTCTCTGTCTATCTGTCTGTCTGTCTTTACCAGGGCTTGAATTCAGGACTTTGCACTCTTGCTGGCCTTTTGGCTCACAGCTTGTATGACAGCATTTTAGCCACATCTATAGTTTGACATTTTACTATGTACTTGGAGATGGAGTCTTAAAGACATTTCTGACTGGACTGGCTTCACTATGGGATCCTCTAGGTCTCAGTTCTCCTTGTAGTTACTATGACAGGTACCTGGGATATCCTGGAGTTCTTAATGACATATTTGTACTTTAAAATTTAAAAGAGCAATAGTTGGAAAGAGATGAGTGAGCAGGTGTGTTTTGAAGGATGTGGTAGTCCAATTTCTTGTGTACTTGTAAAAATAAATTTTGAAAAATCAAGGAAATACACAGTGTGCAGGTTCATGTGTTTTGGGAACCAAAGAACTGGAAGATAAATTGAAGGATCATGAATATCATTTAGATTCTTTTTTTTAAACTTCATATTCTTAAATAGGCTACATTATTATAAAATGAGGTTAGAATTTTTGTCCTGGAAAGTGACTGCAGGCCTCAGAAGAATTCTGGAATTGGGGCAGAGGGATTTGAATGGACTACTTCAGTCTTAGTTTAACTTTTCTTGTTTTCTTGCTGGAGTAGGGGAGAAGTTGTCTACTTGAGTGTTTGGTGTCCTGCCTTGTCATATTCTTTTTTGTGAGTCATAGGGCTTGAACTCTGGGCCTGGGTGCTGTCCCTGAACACTTCAGTCAAGGCTACCACCGCTGTACCCCTGAGCCACAGCACTACTTCCTGTTTTCTAGTGATTAATTAGAAATAAGAGTCTCAGGTTCTGTAGTGCCTGGGCTGGCTTTGAAGCTCAGTCTTCAGTTCTCAACCTTCTGAGCAGCTAGGATTACAGGTATGAGCCACCATGTCCAGCTTTGTTTGTTTGTTTGTTTTTTGTGCCAGTCCTGGGCCTTGAGCTCAGGGCCCGGAGCACTGTCCTTGGGCTTTCTCAAAGATAGAGCACTACCACTTAAGCCACAGCACTACTTGCTTTTTCTGTGTATCAAGGAATCAAACCTGGGTGTTCGTGCATGCTAGGAAAGAATCTACCACTAGGCCCTCTGCCTTTTCATATTCTTAAGATACAGGTTTTATAATCCCAGTTAAGAAAGTAGAGGAGTATAGTTTAAAAAAATATGTTAGAACCATGCTTTTCTTTGTACTGGTTTTGGCAAGAAACTATTAACAGGATGCAGCTCATGTAAGAGTAAGGTTTCTAGAGCCATATAATGTGGGATTGTTGTTCTTAATGTACTATGTTATTTCTCATCTCTTTTGTTGTTCCTTGGTTATTCTCATATTGTTACAGTATCTTACCTTGTTATCTGGTACATTGTATATATGTTTATTTGTTTATTTGAAATAGGAAAGGGAAGAGGGAAAACAAGATGAGGGGAGGGAGTGGGGAAAGGGAAATGAAACAAAAATATGAGAAGGTATCAATGTGTGTGAAGTAGCACACCCTCTGTTTGGCGAATATAACGGTAACCCTTCTATTAATTACAATAAACATTTTTTTAAAGAGTGAGATGGCTTCTTTGTGTACTTACAACCCCAACTAGTAGCCAAAAGCCACTTGACCTCCTCCTCTAAGAGTTCTAAATTTCACATGTTGAGTGTGGACTTGTAGAAGCAAAAACTTTAACATATAGAATGGATAATTTACAATTTCACTTACTAATTTAGATGATAATTTACCTTTAGAATGAATACTTTATAATTTATCTTGTAAATTTTTATTTTACAGTTTACTTGATCAAGGTAAAGTGCCCATAGTTTCTGGGCAAATACAAGCTCTCAGCAACCACGTGTAGGTAATGTGCTAAGTGAGGGATTGGAAATGGGGGTCCTACTAGTAATTTAGGAGGAGTTTTCTCAGCTGAGTCTCAAGGAGATGAATTTCAGTTTAACAAGAAGGCATTTCCTCTCCTCTAGTTCAAGTACTATAGAATCTGCATGAAAAAATGCCTGCTTTCATTTTTACTGTATATTATATAAAGTAATCTCAGAAACATGTATAAACTGTTGGTCTCTGGTACAGGCTCATGGGACAGAATAAAGCTGTTTGCCCATTTCACAGCAGGGTATGAAGTCAGAAGAGAAACAGCTCAGCTGTTCTCAGACACTATGTTCAGCAATTTTTTATAATTCTTCTGTTATTTCAAATGTGTTTCCAGTTAATCATTCTTCCTTAAAATATATTGTATGACCCGATTTACTAGAAGTGGGGCTGGGAGCAGAGTCATGTGGCAACACAGGTCAGTTCTTCAGCCTAATAGCAAGGCTATTCTAAAAGATCAAATTGTTGTCAGGTTCTAAGTACTCTTTTCCATGCCAATATAAAATCATAAAGATGTAGCCATTATAGGCTATACCTGTGAACCAAAGTGTTTAGATTATGTTCTCCTCTGTAATGGCTTGCCATAAAATTTCACTTACAAACTGCATGCTTGGCCCAGACTCTTCCTTCAAGCCTTCTTATCTTTTCAGAACTCATGTTAGGAAAATGTTTTTTGAAAAATTTAGAGGTTGAAGGCTTATTAAGAAAAATTAGTTTATAAAATACACATACATACACATATACTAATTTGGACTTAGGACTGAACTAACAGCATATAGAATAACAAACCAAATGAAAATGGCATCTTCATTCTGATATGGTCTATTATCTTTAAAACAGACATCATTAGTTTGCAGAGTTTTTTATTTTGCCCATTTTTGTAGCCTCAAATATACCAAAGAATTAGATTCAAATATACTGTAATGTTTGAGATTGATATTTTGTATCCATTTTTTGTTTTGTTTGCTTGGGTAATCTTAAGTAACTCCACTTCCATTTTAATCAGACTTCCATTTTAATTAGACTTTGGATGTCTGAGGATCTAAATCTTCACATCTCACCTAGGCACTTCCAGATTTGTTGTTGTTATTGTTGTTTCCTTTATTCTCTAAAATTTATCCACTTCCTCTTTAGCTCTCTTTTGTGGTTCTTTGGTTATCAACACATTTTTCTTTTTCTTATTTAGTAATCATTCTGTGCTTTTACCCATGTGTCTTACATGAGGAGACTACGGGGATGAGCTGAGACCTGGGCCTCTCCTGTTGAGCCTATGATACTTGTCTATGCTGTCACTAGGCAGTACCATACTCAGAGCCAAAAGATCCGCTGGTGCTCTATTATGGTTCAGCCCAGAGCATATGAGAAAAGACTTGCAAATCCCTATATAGCTTTCACAGCTAGTTATTATGTTTGTATTTATAGCCTTAGCACTTTAAAAATTGTCATATTACCTGATATCTTCTACTTAGAAATGTGTAAATTTATCCATAAAATCAACTTACTTTTCATCAACAACATTTCTGCTGAAATACACTGCTACACTTCTGTGTTGTGAAGGCCAGGCAGGGAGAGAAGCTGAAAGTAGTCAGCAGCCATTGTCTGTTACACTTAGTTCAGTCACCTTTTTCTTCATAGAGTTAGGGGCTCCTTCCTTCCTGATTCCTATCCTCCGTGTTCATTTTGCTATGGCAGGCCCTGGGGGAGTGAGTCACCATCTAATTCCCACGGTATGCCAGGTACCCGTCTCTTCAGCCAGTTTACAGAGGGAAATTCCTTCCTCTGTAAATATGAAGTATGAGTGAAAATACTAGTGAGTATAAGCAGAGACTTTCTTCTTTGGGTATCTCCTATTTCATCATCATCCCAGAACAAAACTTGCTTTTAGAAAACATGAAGCATCACTTTGGTACTAACTTGCACAGATAAATTGGACCACCAGTTAGATATTTCAGAGCTTGTGCTTACAAAGAAAAATATATAACCAAAAGCATATTGTAGGAAATATTAACATAAATGGTATATATAGGAAATTATGTTGATGGTAGTTTGGTTGCTTTTCTTATATTATTTTTTCCCTAGTGATGGTTCTGTCTCCACTACTTAACAACTGTGATCGTAGGCAAGCTTCTTAATTGCTCATATCTTTAGTTTTCCCAGATGTAAAACATACATAATAGCAGTCCCTGACTCACAGACTAGTCATAGAATGTAAACAGCAAAGTGCTTATAAAGCAGTTGGCCTAGTGCCAACTAAGAATTCTATTACTACTATTACTGCTATTACTACCTCTTCTGTGCTTACTACATCTTTATTATGATTAAGTCTTTTGCTCAAGGAAGCCTTACCTTATTTTAAGTTGTAATCCAATATCACTCCTTTATGTCTTCTCTCAATTTTTATTCATGTTGCATATTACTATTGAGTTTACTGTGTATCTTCATTTTTATTTATTTTCTAGAACACAAAAACTCTCACTAGAACATAAGCTCTATAATAGGGGAGAGATTTTTGTGCTCTCAACTGCTACCTGGTACCTGGAACAATGCCACAGCCTTGGGGGCTGTTTTGTGTATGTTGACTGAGTGAACAAAAGTAAGTTTTAATGACTATAAAGGAATAGTTTGAGAAATAATGCTACTCATTGTATCTGTAGCAGTAATTGAAAATAAAGTAAAATTAGAGAAAAATTTATAGCAATCTAAAAGATACTACAACTTTCAATTGGTTTTAACCTTGAAAACATTTTAAATATATGTATATAAATAGAAACAAAAAAGGAAGTTTTGAAAATTTTTTTCCCACATTAAGTCTTAGTCTTCTAGATTCCCTTACACAAATAAGTGGTCTGAATTGGCAGTCTTTTTACATCTTTCATGAATGTTTTCTGGTGATTTCTTAAGTCCCTTTTGAGGGGAACCTCAGCTTCTGAGCAGCAGCAGGAGGGATCTGGCCCATAGGAACCACCACTGAGGGTAACATGTGACTTCCAAGAGCAAACCACTTTCCTTAGTTACTGGGTTTTTTTTTTAAGGTTTTGCAAGCAGGGTAGAATAAAAATTATAGTGATAAAATATTTCCTTTGAAGAAATGTTATATATTGCTTGTTAGGTTGTTCACATTATTCTTACCATGCCTTATTGTCAAGGTAAAGCAATTTTGAATAATGGATTGATAAATGAAAGATAAGTTGCTTTATCTAGACACTTGAGACACCTCTTCCAGATTATTAAATAATAACGGAGAGATAATGTAAAACTAATGGCAAGATTTGAGCTTCCAGATAGTTAGTGTCATTTTGAGTCTTGTGGTCTCAAAAGATCACTTCTGTACTCACACTGTTCATTTTGTCAAGTCTGCTTCTCTAAAGAAGCTTGCTAGGTAGCTGTTAATACAGTTTTGGATTAGGTGTCACAACTTTTGTAGCTCTATCAAGGTAGCATAAATCTGGATTTCAAAGGGGAGAGCAAAAACAAGTGGTTGAAGCTTTGTACAGATACAAGTTTAAGATCAATTTTGTCTATGCTAGTAGACTGTGTCAGTTTATGAATGTACTGTGTGCATTGTGTACCTGTCCCAACTGATCTTTTACCTCCCAGGTGACTTAAACTGGGAAGAACCAAGACTGTTTTCAGCCAGGTAGGGTGAACAGGTAATAACTTCTCATTTTACTTCAGCAAATTCTCAAGGAAGATCGTTTTCTTAGTCACAGAGAACATCTTCACAGATTACCTAAGATTCAAGATCTTGATTTGTAATAAATCTTAAAGTGAAAGCAATGTTCTTTTAAACAAAAGAAATGTTGAAACTTGAAATTATAGGCACTCACTAGTTTTCTAGGGTCATGTTTCAAACTGTCATACATATGTCAGTATACCAAGCAAGGCTTTATGCATCATAAAGTCATGAGGAGTGTAGCACTTCCCACTTAAATGTGGAAATGAGCCATTTCCCAAATACCAAGGGAGCAGATCTTTACTTGATGCCAGGTGCAAATTCTGACTTGCCCATCTTCCTCCAAGATAGGTTTTAAAGCTCATAAACTTGTGCCACCTTTGCAGTGCTGAAAATTATCCTGTTTGAGTAGCCCACTTCTTCTTGTTTCTTTCTTTCACTCCCTCTTTCCACTAAACTTCTGCATTTTGAGCTAATTTTCAGTGCTGCATTAGACTTTGAAAGTTGAAGAAAGATACAGGTCTTTGACATCTTTTCTTCATGTGAAGCAGCAAGGTATATTTGATACAAACATATGAGTTCTTAATCCTCATAGTTTGGGTTTTGTGAATTATTTGTTCTAGTTCCAGAATTACATTCGATTCTTTTTTCAGATCATTTCTTTCATGTTAGCCTGTTTTAAAAACTGACATCTTGATTTTAGCTGATATTTCTTTCCTTTCTTTTTCCATTTTCTAACTTTGAGGTCTAATATTTTATAAGTCATTGTTAATGAGATACAATTTAAAGTCATATTCAGAATGATGTTTTCATTTCCTCTGGATAAATTCTCTTAATTATAGATATTACTGGTTCATATTCTTTTTTATTTTTTTGTCAGCCATAGAGCTTGAACTCTGGGCCTGGGCTTTGTCCCTGAGCTCTTCAGCTCAAGGCTAGTGCTCTACCTCTTGAGCCATAGTGCTACTTCCAGTTTTCTGGTGGTTAATTGGAGATAAGAGTCTCACAGACTTTTGTGCCTGGACTGACTTTGAACCATGATCCTCAGATCTCAGCTTCCCAAATAGCTGGGATTACAGGCATGAGCTACCAGCACCTGGCTTCATATTTTTTTTGCCAGTCCTGGGGGCTTGAACTCAGGCCCTGGGCACTGTCCTTGCCGCCACTTAGCCACAGCCCCACTTCTTGCTTTTTCTAAGTATGTGGTACTGAGGAATCAAACTAAGGGCTTTGTGCATACTAGACTATTACTCTACCACTAGGCTACTCTCCTTGCCCTATTGGTTTATATTCATAACATTAATAATTTTTAAAGTTTCGTTTGTGGACTGAAGATATAGCTCAGTGGTTGGATGCTTATTTAGTATGCACAAGTCTTTGGTTGATCCTCAGCATCAACCATCCCCAGCCTATATTTTCTGTGGTCCTATGACTGCTAGCAGTGTACCCAGCCTCTAAGACAGTCTAGGACTTGCAGAGCAAGTTGTTGAAGTTCACATTGCCCATTCAACTCTGATGGAAATCTAATAGGTCTATCGAAGAAATATAAGATAATTTTTGAAATCATTGCCTTTGCTTTCTTCTTCTTCTTCTTCTTCTTCTTCTTCTTCTTCTTCTTCTTCTTCTCCTTCTCCTTCTCCTTCTCCTTCTCCTCCTCCTCCTCCTCCTCCTCCTCCTCCTCCTCCTCCTCCTCCTTCTCCTCCTCCTCCTCTTCTTCTTTCTTTTTGGCCACTCCTGCGTCTTGAACTATGCTCCTGAGTGCTGTACCTAAGCCAAGGCAACTTGAGCCACTTACGGATTTTTTTTTTTTTTTTTTTGCTAGTCCTGGGTTTTGAGTTCAGGGCCTGAGTACTGCCCTTGGGCCTTCTCAAGGCTAGAACTCTATCACTTGAGCCACAGTACCACTTCTGCTTTTTTCTATGTATGTGGTACCAACGAATCAAACCCAGGCCTTTGTGCATGCTAGGCAAGCACTCTACCCCTAGACCAAACTTACAGTCCCGACTTATGGAATTTTTGGCTAGTTTATTTGAGATTAGCATCTCATGGAGTTTCTTGCCTGGACTGGCTTTGAACCTTGTTCCTCATATCTCAGCCTGCTGAGTAGCTACGATTAAAGGTGTGAGCGACTAGTGTCTGGCACTTTTTTTTAAAATATATTTTTATTTACATAGTTGTACAAAGGACTTGCCATTCAACAAAGCAGTTTATGAATACCATGTGTCCTGATCAGTGTCAGGTATTACCCCTTTCAACATTCTCACCCAAACATCCCAACATACTCCTATCTTCACTTTTTTTTGCGGGGGGGAGGGGGGGGCGGGCGAGGGTCATGTCATGAGGCTTGAACTTGGCTTGGGTGCAGTCCCTGAGCACTTCAGCTCAAGGCTACCGCCCTACCCCTGGGCCTGGGCGTTGTCCCTGAGCTCTTCAGTTCAAAGCTACCACCCTACCATTGAGCCAAGCCCCACTTCCCATTTTCTAGAGGTTAAGTGGGGATAAGAGTCTCAGGCTCTTTTGTGCCTGGCTCGCTTTGAACCGTGATCCTCAGATCTCAGCCTCCTGAGTAGCTAGGATTACAGGGGTGAGCCACTGCACCCGGCCTTCCTTCACTTTTCTTAATTTTTTTAAGATATGTATTGAAGTTTTTCCACTTAACAAAGCAGTTATGTATAAAATGCATCTTGTTCTGGGTCACATCAAGGACAGGAACATATTCTGCTTTTATATGATCATATAAGAAATATTGCTGAATTCCTAGTATGTATCAGAGACTAGGAGAAGCATATATAGATGAACAAGACTAGAGGTAGGTTCTGTTAGTTACTTCACCTCTAAAAATTTTGGTTTCTTTTATACATTATTTGTATCAACATGCACTAAATTCTTTAAAGTGGAGTACAATTAGGAAAAATTGTTTTTGTATATCACTCTGATGAAGACAGATTATTTTATTTAGCATTTAATCAGACTTAGGAGTTTATCTTTGGTCAATGCTTCTGGACTCTTAACTAGCTGTTTTATAATCTCTCTCCTCAGATCTTTATTACCTTATAGTCATCTGAGTCATTCCTGCCTCCTGTGTTCTTACTATCCAGCAACCTTCCTTCCAAATCTGGTTGCTCTTCTTGTTGACTCTGAATTTCTGTTGCTTTAAAACAGTATTCTGTTCTTTCTTGGAAGTTATTTCATTTCATTTTCTATTTTTTAAATTTTATTTTATTGTCAGGGTGATGTGTAGAGGGTTATAGCTACATTTGTCAGGTAATGGGTACTTCTTAGACATTGATACCCCTTCCCATGCTTTTCTCCCACTTTCCCTCCCCCCACTTAGTATTTTCCCTTATTTGCATGCCAGCTTGTCACACAGTTCTTTATTTTCAGCTTGTATTTTTCTTGTCTTTCTTTTCAATAATATATTTTCTGTAAAATATCTAGTTCCCTTAAGAAGGGTGGTTTATTATTTAAAAAAAAAAAAACCTTTATACATTTGTCCCACAGCTTAGATTACTTTTTTCCTCAGTGGTTCTTCTGAATTTGATTCACTGTTTACTATTTTTAGAAGAGAGAGGTCAGGTGGAATGTCAACTAAGAAGAAAGGAAAAGAGTTATGACATTGCTTTGGTTTCTCTCATATTTGACTTACAAACACTGGGATAAACCAGTTGCTAATGAAGTTCCCTAAAATATGTATTTTTTTTCTTTGCAAACACTTATTCTACTTCTGTCTTATTGAGTCTTCCATGTGGATTTTGAGACCTCTGCTATGGAGATCTTATTGTGGCATCCCAGACTCATTTAACCTTTCAGCTCTTTCTTCTCTTCCTCCCCCCTCCCCTTCCTCCCTCTCCCCCTCTGCCTCTCCTCCTCCCCCTCCCCTCCTCCTCCTCTCCTCTCCCCCCTTTTCTCCCCCCCTCCCTCTCTGTTTATTTCCCCTTCCTTCCTTCCTTCCTCCCTCCCTCCCTTCCTCCCTCCCTCCCTTCCTCCCTCCCCCTCTTTCAATTTTTTGCCAGTCCTGGGGCTTGAGCTCATTGTCTAAGCACTTTCCTTGGGCTTTCTTCAAAGCTAGGGCTCTACTACTTGAGCCACAGCACCATTTCTGGCTTTCCTATGGGTGTGGTACTGGGGACTTGAACCCAGGTCTACATGCATGATAGGCAAGCACTCTACCACTAGGCCAGACTCCCAGTCTGAATTCCCTTCCCTTCCCTTTTTCCTTTTCCCTTTTCCCTTTTCCCTTTTTTCCCTTTTCCCGTTTCTCTTTTCCCCTTTCCCCTTTCCCTTCCCTTTCCCCTTCCCCTCCCCTTCCCCCTTCCCCTCCCTTTTTGGGGAGGGGTGGGAAAATCATTTAAAAACGGTGATGTCAAGGTCAGTATCCTGTTTTAATGGTGGCTATCTCAAATGTGACTTATAGGGTCCTATAAAGTATGCTGAACAGTAATGGAGACTGTCAAGTGTTTGATATTTCAGCTCCCTTATACTTAAAGTGACCTTTCATCTCATTTCTCTGTACAAAGAATTTCCCTAATTATAATCTAGTAGTAATGTTGAATTCTGCAGTCATTATCTTGAACAAATATTTACTTTCTAATCCCTTTGCTAAGAACCCTCATACAGTTAATCCCTCTAGACCTTCCATTGCCATCACTGTCTTGACTGGAGAGGGCTCATTTGGATATAATGACAGTCACAATTCGTAGGAAAATTAAAATTATAAAAAGACAAAATGAATTTTAGAAATAATTATTCAAAATAGATGTATGAGTATAGTAGTATACTTGTACTACTTTCTTTTCCTTTTTTGTTGTTGGTACTGGGCTTTGAACTTAGGGCCTTATACTCTCACTTGACTTTTTGACCCGAGGTTGGAACTCTGTCACTTGGTTCTGCAGTGATACTCACTAGACACTATGCTGAAAATGAACTATGTAAGTTGAGGAGAAAGGGGGTCAGGAGGGTAAAAACTAGGAGAAAAAGTGGGAAGAGGTGACATTGTTAAAAAAAGAAAAGAAGAAATATACTCATCTGACTAATATAACTGTAACCCCTCTGCACATCATCTTTACAATAAAAATAAAAATGAATAAAATATTGCTGTTAGTTGCTGTAGAAAAATGGGATTCCTGTGTATTTTCTCAAAGAGAACTTACAAGAAATTTTCCTCTATCACCAGCTGCACTGAGGATAAATGTTTTATGAGCCTAATTTGTGGTTGCTGGAGCTACAAAGTATTTTGCTTTTTGTGGCACTGAGATTCATGAAACTAGAATTAAGCGACATAGCACTATACCCAAATGGTTGAGAAAGGGTCTCAAGATATGGCCAGGCCAACCTTAAATCTCCATTTTAAGAAATGGAAACTGAAAGTAACATGAAATTGTGACCCCAATATTGTCACTCAAATAAAAAAAAAAAACAAGACTTTTATTTTATTTTTTTGTTGGTCATGGGGCTTTAACTCTAGGCCTGGGCACTGTCCCTGAATTCTTCTGCTGATGGCTACCGCCCTACCCCTGGTGCCACAGCACCACTTCATTTCTGGTTTTCTAGTGGTTAATTGAAGATAAGAATCTAATGGACTTTAGTTCCCCGGGCTGGATTTGAACCGCAATCCTCAGATCTCAACCTCCTGAGTAACTAGGTTTACAGATGTGAGCCATTGCACCTGGCTCCAACACTCCATTTTATTTTACTCTGGTTTTACTTGAGGGGTTGAACCTCAAGTCCCTTGCTTTCTAAGGCAAGTGTGCTATCACTTAAATGAAGTCCTCACATCTCTCCCAGCAACTAGAAATGGAGACTACCAACTCTGCCTTTGGGGCAACTGATCCTTCTTCTCTTTCCTAGTTAATAACTGAGAAGAGTCAGCAGATTTGGTCACAGTATTATGCAGAGTTACAGCAATAACTGAATCCTTATTAAAATTAAACAGAAAACTTTAGAATTTCCTAACAGTAAACACTCTATAGCTTTTGAACTCTGATTAGTACAGGATTCTATTTGCTTTTATAAGTAAACTCTAAGGTCATGAAAAGAATCACCAATGACTTCCTGTTTACTAAGCAATAGGGAAAGAAAATGGCAAGCCAAGTCTCATTAGTGTGGGAGAAGACAATGTCTATGGTAGTGACACTTAGAGTCCTTGGAAAATGGTATACACATGGGACTATTTCTTTGTCCTGTAAAATGGAACTTCTGATTTTCTAAAAGAGCCCTTAGTGTACTTTCAGTGTATTTAGGAATATCTAATTGTATATATTACATATTACATATATGTATATTTGTGCTTTGTATATGTGAGTATGTAGTATAATTATATTTAAATATTTTCATTATATTTTTATTAATTAATTAATTTTGATCAGTCCTGGGGACTGAACTCAAGGCCTAAGCACTGTCCTTGGGCTTTCTCAAGGCTAGAGCTTTACCACTTGAGGCACAGCACCAGTTCGGGCTTTTCTATCTATGTGGTACTGAGGAATTGTACCCAGGTCTTTGTGCATGCTAGGCAAGCACTCTACCACTAGGCCCAACTCCTGGCCCTGTATTTAAATATTAACAGGAAGTACATCATAATTTACCTTTGAGCAAAAAGGAAAGAATAAATGTGACATTTGTTTAATCTGGCTGGAATTCATTCTTCTGATAGAATTACAAGGTAATGATTATTTGATGTTTCAAAGTCAAATTTTAAATGTTTGTGAACAAAACCATAATAGTAATAGGATATAGGAACAAAGGGTGCAATGTTGGGCTCATGGCTATAAGAAATTAGAATTTATGAACTATAGAGTTTGGGATACTAAAGAGGAGGCTAGGAAGTGCAACATACAATGAGAAGGCCAGGTTCACGTGATGCTGTTTTTCCAGAGCCATTACTAGCTTTCCGGGGCCCCTGGTCAGCTTGCAGATATACAGTCAGATTGTTCAGAATAGCATCCATTTACATATGTATAAATAGGATTGTTTATTACATAGATGCTGTCCTCTCCTTCCAGGAGAGTAGCTCATGTCCCTAACTCCTCATGTGGCTCTCTGATTATTTCTGTCATATTTCTCTCGTTTATATCTCATCCCTATGGGCACATTCAGTAGCCTTCTTACCACATCTCCAGTAGAATCCTTTTATATTGCTTCCTGCCTTTTTTCCTCTAAACTAGAACCATACCTACCTGACTCTACACAGCCTTGGAAAAATGTATTTGCATCTTATTCCAGCTGCTAAGTGAATTGTTAGGCTCCTGCTAGTGGTAAAGTCTGATTCAGGATGGAAAGCAATGCTTTATTGTTGTTCTCCTAGATTAATAACTTATACTCACAGAGGAGCCATAAACAGTGAAGCTGCTTGTGTGGTCTTTGGTATTTCTAATTGTATCTTGAGCCTCCTTTTGTGTTCATGGAATCAAATGTTAGGGCCAAGTGTTCTGATCTCTGGTTATCTTTTACAATATTTTGTTGCTTCACAGACAAATCTCTTTGACATGATATTGAAAGTCTAGATAGTTTGGCTCATTTATTGAGATTTTTAAAGTAGAATTTGCTGCATATGTAAAATTCCATTATTAACAGTATGACACATTTCTTGAGGTCAATTGCCTAATGTTCAAGGTTAAGTTTCTTACACATTCAAGCAAGATGTTTTTGCTTCCTTTTACATTCTTGTGTATGGTTAAAAAAAAATGAAAACAATAGAAACCAGCATGCTGTTCTCAGGAAGCCCAAGAAAGAGGGCAGGAACCCAAGGTTGAATGTAATCAGTGCTTGGAGTTGAAGTGCACCTAGGTAGGAGAGTGTTCTAGGAGCTGTCCTAAATGGTGAGGTTTAGAATAGGATATAGGGATGGGAAAGAAGCATGGACAAGATAGAGACCAACTCCCTGCCTGGTTCCTAGATCAGGCAAGCTATTGGAGGCCAGAAGAGAGAAATGCTGGGGAGCCAAATGGTGGTCACACCATGGAAATACAGTGTGTGCAGGGGCAAACCAGGTAGACTCTGCATACTTTTACCTATCTTTAAATTTTGTTGTATAGTCATGTTGTTTCTGCTAAGAAGTCTAAGAGAAACCTCTTTATCTTCATCATCTTTTATCTTGCTGCATTAGAAATTTCCTTACTAAACGTGTAATTCAAATATTTTTATTATTTATTTATATTCCAAAATGTTTATATTAATATTTGTAGAATAAGTATATATTTTATTTCAGTTGTTATGGAGAACTTTTTTTCTCAATATTACTTTGCATTTTAAGATTGCCACTGTACCATCCTTGGGGATTTCTATGACAGAAATCATCAAGCCCTCATTTTGAGACAAGTACAATCCTGAGTATAGTAGTAGCAGCTGGTACAGTAGATTTCATTGAGTGTTGTGCTAGGAGAATACAGCATGTGCAGAGAAAACACACAAAGGCAAACTTACGGCAGTTCTGGTAAACTGCTAGCTTAGGATTTCTTCAGTAGCCAGAGCTGCTTCCCTTTCTCTGTATTAACAAATCAAAATTCAAGCTGAAGTTCTTGGAGTGTTTTCTTTCTTATCAGCAGAATTAGTTCTCGGCAAGATTAGAAGACATTTTTGAACCCCGATAAGAAAGTGAAAACCTGGGGTGTCTGTTCCAACATCTTTTACAGACTGACCAATCTATGGTTGAAATTGCTGACTGTTATGTGCAGTGGCATTTGACTTAAGTCTTAAATTTAAGACCTAGAGTTTTCACCTTTATCACCATGCCTCTAGTCAACCTTTTTTTTCTGACTGAATGGAGACTGAGAGGTTCAAGGACTTTTCTTTACAAGTTGACTTTGAACCGAAATCATCAGATTCTGTTTCCTGATTAGCTCTGATTAGACTAACAAGTTTAATAAGGAAAGGAACTTCAAATATTCAGATATGAGCCATACTTCACTGGCTCAGTGATATGAATACTGTTCACTGTCACAAGTCAACAATTTTGCTAATTGGGCACACTCTACTTTCTTCTGTCATTATATACTGTAAATATCACCTGTCCTGTCCCCTCAACTTGGGCTATGGTTTTTCTTAAGAACTACAGTCTAGTATCTGGACCATTCATCAGGGAAATGATAGCTTTTTCAAAAAATGGTGCTAGAACAACAGAATATCAATTTGCAAATAAGGAAGTTGGACTCCCTGACCATACACATACAAATTTATCATAGAAATAAATGCTAGAGATTTAACTGTGAAATGATAACAATAAAATATTGAAATAGGCCTTCTTGAATGCAAAATATTCCTAAATTCCTAAATATTTGGAAAATGACAAAATAAAAGCTGAATAAATTAGATGTTTTTTTCTTCTTTTTTATTTTTTTCATATATATTTTTATTGTAATTAATAGAAGGGTTACATGATATTTGCCAGATAGATGGTGCATTAATTCCCAGATGTTTTAACTATGAAGGTTACTGTAAAATCAGTGAAAAAGCAACCCTCCCCTGGAAGGGACTCGGATCCAAAATATATAAAGTATTTTTGTAATTAGATAATTAAAAGATAAGTAGCTCAATCTGGGCAATGAATTTAAATATATATATTTTTGTAAAGAAGATATTGAACTGGCCAACAAACATGAAAGAATGTTCATAATGATTAGTCATAGGAAAATGCAGATTGAAATGAATGTGAGATACCATTTTAAACATGGATATAATCAAAGAAAGATCACAACAATTGTTGGCTAGCCTGTGGAGAAATTAAAACCCTTTGTTACTGCTGTTGAAAATAAGATCAGTTTGTAATACAGTCTTGGCAATTCTTCACAATGTTTAATGTTACTTTTACCATATAATGTTACTGTTAATGCCTCTTCTAGGTATTTGTGTCCAAGAAAAATGGCAACATTAGGTATAGAAGCTAATTACCATAGCCCACAGACTGTATTACTCAGTTTCAATGAAATGTTTACAACAATTAGAGATGGTGAAACAGAAAGCTGATTGATTGGTGACTGTCTGAGTTCTGGGAGTGGGTGCTTATGGCTACAGAATATCTTTGGAGAATGACAACAATGTTCTTGAACTAGGTGGTAGTAATGATGCATATAATACATGAGTATGCAAAGCTTGCTAGATTGACATCTTGAAAATATTGACATTTATGGTACATTGATTATATCTCTATAAATTATTTTAAAAAGAATAAAATGGTGCCAGATCTGCCTTCATGGCTTTGGAAGATTGTGAATGAACTATACATTTTCTTTTCCTTTTGTTTCATGGATACTACCTAAGCTTTAATCACAGTTTTAGATGACTGATTTGTGTAGAGGGCTGCGTCCAGGGTGAACAGTCTCCCAATATCTTACAATGCCAGTACATGTATGGTCTTCAGTCTTCTCAAGACCAGGAAATAATGAAGAACATGGCCTTTTTCCCCCCAATGAAAGGTTTTTTGACAAGTAGATAATTTACAATATAATAGATATACCAGTGATAAACACTTTCAGTCTTTCTATTTTAGGAGATTTAGTATTAGGTTGATTTGGTAATTATGTACAGATGATTTTTAAGTCCAAAACCAAAACCACATGATTTCTTTCCTCCCCCTCCCCCTCCTCCTCTTTCTCTCTTCTTCCTCTTCCTCTTCTTCCTCTTCTTCCTCTTCTTCCTCTTCCTCCTCCTCCTCCTCCTCCTCTTCTTCTTCTTCTTCTTCTTCTTCTTCTTCTTCTTCTTCTTCCTCTTCCTCTTCTTCTTCTTCTTCCTCTTCCTCTTCCTCTTCCTCCTCCTTCTCCTCCATCTCCTCGTCCTCTTCCCTCTTCCTCCTCCTCCTCTTCCTTCTCTTTGGTGCCATTATTGGGGCTTGGAGCTTGAGCTCAGAGTTGGGCACTGTCCCTGAGTTGTTTTTTTTTTTTTTTGCCTGAGTCTAGTGCTTTACCATTTGAGCAAAGCTTCACTTCCAGCCTTTTTGTTGATTAACTGGAGATAAGAGTCTCATGGGATTTCTTGACTGGACTGGCTTTGAACTGTGATCCTCAGATCTCACCCTCTTAAGTAGCTGGGATTACAGGACTGAGCTCCTAGTGACCACATCCATTTAAATAAGAATAATGATACTGCTTTAAATTAGCTAATTTGTATTTTTGTAAATAGCCATATGCCCTGTGCCTTATAATAAGATTACATATTATTGGTAGATATTTCATTTTTGTGGCTAAATTTAAAAATAATATTTTTTATAGAATTAACTCATCTAGGGGTTGGGAGTTTGGCCTAGGGGTAGAGTGCTTGCCTAGCATGCACGAAGACCCAGGTTCGATTCCGCGCTACCGCATACACATAGAAAAAAAAGAAAGCTGGAAGTGGTGCTCTGGCTCAAGTGGTAGAGCTCTAGCTTCAAGAAAAAGTCCAAGGACAGTGCTTAGGCCCTGAGTTCAAGCCCTTTGATTGGCAAAAAAAAAAAAAAAAAATTAACTGATTTAAGGCACATATTTTCAACCTTTTGTGTGCACAAAAATCTTAGAAGACTCCCTAAAACTGTGAGTGTCCTAAGTAAGAAGTGGGCTCTCAGACTTTATTTGTTTGTTTTGCCAGCCATGGGGTACAAAAATTAGAGCTGTAGAAACAGAAAGCCCTCTGGGCATGGGCACTGTCCCTGAGCCCCTTTTTTACTTAAGGCTAGTGCTCTATCACTAGAGCCCTAGTCCCACTTCTGACTTTTTCTGAGATTAATTAAAGATAAGAGTTACACAGGCTTTCCTTCCCAGGATGGCTTCCAACTGAGACCCTCAGATATCAGCCTCCCTAGGATGACAAGAGTGAGCCATGGGTGACCAGCTTAAACTAAATTTTAAGGAACATTTTCCCAGGAACAGAAATGTATCCTATGATAAGCAGGGTTCTCAAGGACTCGGCTTAGTATACAGATATTTAGATTGTCCTTTATAGATAACCAGTGGATATTAGAATATTTTCTAGCCATTCAGTATTAGAAATTGATCACACACACATGAGCGCACGCACATGCGTGAGCACACACGCATACACACACACACACACCCACACACATTCTTTTTTATTGTAATTAATAGAAGGGTTACAGTTATATTCACTAGATGGAAGGTGCATTACTTCACAAACATTTATAACCCTTCTCATGTTTTTGTCCCCATTTCCTCATTCCACGCCTTTCCCTCTTGTTTCCCCCTTCCCTTTCCTATTTCAAATAAACAAATAAATGTATATACCCGATAACAAGGTAAGATACTGTAACAATATGAGAATAACCAAGGGATAATCAAAGAGATGAGAAATAACATAGTACATTAAGAACAACAATCACTCATTATATGGCTCTTCTTTCCATATCCTGGAGGTCCTATCATTTAGCCTCATCCTATATGTCCTTATGTATTTAGGTTTTGAGCTACTGTATTCACCAGCATAATATTTCTTGGTGTGTGCAACTATAGTTCTTTCCCTATCCTCCCATCCTCCTCAGAATTTGTCACTGCTACCATTAATGCAGCTCCCCACCTGGTCTTTCTTTCCAGATTTCATTTGATTTAGCTGAGTATACTGCGGATGTTGATGGGGTCGGGACTTTGCGGCTTCTAGATGCAGTTAAGACCTGTGGCCTAATCAACTCTGTGAAGTTCTACCAGGCCTCAACAAGTGAACTTTATGGCAAAGTGCAGGAAATACCCCAGAAGGAGACCACTCCTTTCTATCCTCGTTCGCCCTATGGTGAGAATACTTGTGCCCAGATGGGTGCATTCACAGCACTGTCTTTGGGTGGGTGAGTGATGTGCGGGAGTGTTTCTGTTTTCATTCTCTTCATGTCTCTACACTGAAGTCATTGGGTGTGAGTTAACACTGAGATAGACTGAAGTGACTAGACTTGTTGAGAAGCATACCTTTATACATTGCTAACTTCAAGTATTTGCTGCCATTGCCTCTCGGGTGAAATTACTACCTCACTTCACCTAATCATGTTCATTCAACCCTTCTACAAATATCACTTAAGGAAAATCAAGCCCAATATAATTCTTTTCCTGAACCTTTTGAAATTAAGTTATAAATCTGTGCTTTCTATTTCCCACATGAAAATTTCTAGCTCCACTCATTTAAAAAGAAGAGCTGATTAAATCTAGCACATTTATAGAGTATTTATTACTTACATGATAGCATCTTAAAGCATATAAAGCAATTTTTAAAAATTCACTACAAAAAGACCTTAAGACCTAAGAAAAATGATCTTGATTTATTGCATACAATATAGCTGAGTCAATTAGATAGTAAAAGAACAAATAACAGATATTACAAAGGTAGGAAATCATTAAGTATCTCCTGATGAACATGATTAAGTGGCATATAATAAACTTTATTTGTTTTAAAAATTATTCTTACAGGAGCAGCAAAACTCTATGCCTATTGGATTGTGGTGAACTTCCGAGAAGCATATAATCTCTTTGCTGTGAATGGCATTCTCTTCAATCATGAGAGTCCTAGAAGAGGTTAGTAATAGCATTAATTGAAATAAGAATTTCAGGCTTTAACATCAAAAAGATTTTATGTATATTCTGCATATGTTCTAGAAAATAAAAAGATTTATATCTGTTTCTATGAGTATAAATGTCACTATTGGCAAATACAGAAATAGGAATCTGGTCTTAATTGATAATCAAGTTTATAGAGCTTTTTAAGATTCAGTCTAAACAAAAATCTAGGTTAGTTTCCCAATACAACCATTTTTTTTTGCCAGTCCTGGGCTTGAGCTCAGGCCCTGAGCACTATCCTTGGACTTTCTCAAGGCTAGAGCTCTACCACTTGAGCCTCAGCACCATTTCCAGCTTTTTTCTATGTATGTGGTACCGAGGAATGGAACCCGGGTCTTCATGCATGCCAGGCAAGCACTCTACCACTAGGTCAAACTCCCAGCCCCCAATATAACCATTTTTATTAGTAGGTCTTACCAAGCATACTTTTAACCTAGGAAGTTTCCATGTGGATGCAAAGGAATCAGGAATAAACTAATGGTTATTTCTAGATGTTATGCCTATTCACATAGACCCAACTAATTGGATATTGGATTTTTAAAAAATATTTCATTAAACATGCCCCATAGAAATTCCTGTGATTCTAGAAATCACTTCTTAACCTTGTCTTTCTTGTTTCTTTTTGGAAAACCATATTTTATTGATGTTGGCTTATTGCCTTTTCATAGTTGTCATTGAGACTGCTAGCAACATGATAGCTCCCAGGATTCAATTTTAAATTTGAAATATGTATTCCCATTATTCTGAAAAAATCTTAATCAAGCGTATGAAATTCTTAACAATTGAAACCAGAAGCCATACAAATATATCCTGTTTATAAACTAAAAAAATCATCTACATATTTTATTTTATTTATTTATTTCAATTTTTTTAGTGGTTTATGGGGCTTAAACTCTGGGCTTGAACGCTGTCCCTGAGCTCTTCAGCTCAAGCTACCATCCTGCTCCCTGGAGTTACAGCCCTACTTCCTGTTTTCTAGCAGTTAATTGGAGATAAGAGTTTCATGGACTTTTGTTGGACTGGCTTTGAACCTTGGTCTTCCTCAGATCTCAGCCTCCTGAGTAGCTAGGATTACAGACGTGAGCCACTGAACCTGGAGATCATTTTAAATTTAAGAAGTTTTGTTAAATTTTGCTTTTAGTGCACGAAGAAATATGAAGCTTGATGCATAGGTTGTTTTTTGACCAACAAGTTGTAATGCTTCTAACTTTCTCAGTAAAATTTTATGTGACTATACAGTCACCTAATTAAACCAATTAGTCATGAAGAAAGATTAAAGTGACAGGTTTGTAAAGATGTTTTTAGCGTCAGTATATTTTCAATTTACAATTGCTTATAAAATATTTTCATGATGGGCTATTAAAACATAAGATGCTAGCCTGTCATTTCTGTCGCTAGAGCAGCCACACACGTTTCTTAATTAATTTTGTGGTTTAGGGTGTTGCTGGTATGGGGAAAAGGAAAAGGAAGATCTTAACTGCCCCTGATTTCAGCATATTGGCGGGTATAGCACTCAAGAATGTGTTCAGTGAATAATAATCAATGCCTCATTTCTCACAAACATGTTTACATTCATTGTTGGGTTCCTGTGTTCTTGCTTTTTCAACATTCTATAGGGGTATAGTGAGGAGTAAAGGTTACTGGTTATGAATCAAGTTAGAAGGGAAAGCATTCTTAAGTTGTAAAACCAAAGATTTAAATGTAATACCTCTCCCATCCTGTGTTTTAACATGTGGCCAATATTAATTACATTTGTTTTTTAAAAAAAAACACTTTAAAGGAATATTTATTTAATAGAAAAATAAAGAAAAGGTAGTTCAATTTTCCTTCCTTGTATTACCTCTTCTTTCTTCAGACTCATCGTTAGCATTCTTCAAAAATGTATCTTCTACCTGTAAAGGGAGTTATCGCATAAGTATTGTTCTGCAATTTACACATTTGTTAAGTGTCTGCTAAAATCCAGATCTTGTAATCCTAACTATTCATAAAGAGATAGACAAGATCACAGTTCATGACTATCACTAGCAAAAAATTCATCAGACCTCTATCTCAACTAATTAAAGCTAACAAGGCAACACATACTTGCTACCCCAGTTATGAAGGAAGCATAAATAGAAGAATCATGGTCTAGGCTGGCCTGGTCATAAATGTGAGACTATTTAAAAAAAAAAAAGTAAAGCAAAATGGTCTAGGAGCATGGCTGAAGTGATGGAGAATCTGCCAAGCTAGCACAAGGCCCTGAAATGATGATGATGATGATAGCGATGATGATGATGATGATGATGATGATGATGATGATGATGGTGGTGGTGATGATGATGATTATCATCATAGTAGTGGTGATAATTATGGCAATAATAATGACAATAATAACAATAAACTTGATTTTGCAGCCCATGCCATTTTCTTTTTATTACCACTTAGAAAACAGTGTTAGTTTCTTTTTTACTCCATTTGTTGATCAGGTAATGAAAATATATGAGTATATATGGAAATAGATATCTTGCTACATATATAATACCTGATATTTACAGCATTTCTTAAAACTTGAAGATTAATTCTCAAACTAACCTGGCAGATTAATTGAAATTAATCTTTAAGGTAATCGTGAAGATTATTGCATTCTGTGGAAACCTTTCTGCAAGACTGAAAATCTTACTGACAAAACCATATTGTCTTCTTATATCTCTACCTTCTAAAACAATGCCTATCTGGTTTTAGACATTCCATAAATATTTTAATGAATGAATGTATAAATGCCTGTTGTTCAAGTAAAACTTTTCTAATTTGAAAGTTAGGTTGTCCAAGTTATAGAAAAATAGAAGCTTATAAGAAACTTTTAAATGAATATTATTTTGTTGATTTCATACATATAGTCATTAAAGTTCACAGACTACTTTGAAATATTTGAGTAGAGCCAAGTTGATAGAGTTTAGGTAACATATGGTCTTTCTGTAATGAAAGCATAATGGACAAGGGTACTTTTAATAGCATGAATAATATCCCATGAGAATTTCTGACTTGAAAAAGTATAGAAGTATTTATTAGTATGTAGATATTACAGATCAGAAGCCAGCTAACTATGGTCATGGGCCAAATAAAGACCGCTAACCAATGTTTTTGTAAATAAAGTTTTGTTGGAACCCAGCCTGGCTGTGTTCAGAATGAAACAAACAACAAAGAAAAAAAAAACATTGGGAGGTAATGCAGTGGTCTACTTGACCTCTTGGTCTTTCAGTCACTGTTTTAGTGAAAGAAAACTATTGATGCTTCCATACTTCAGGCTTACTTCATTTAAAATGCTAATTCACTAGAAGTACCTACTATAATTATGCTGATAGGTAAAATTTAGAAGTATATGTCCAAAAGGCATGAAAATATATCATTATGTTTTGAGGGTAATGACTACTGTGTTTTATAGAGTAGTATTAACAGATTATGACAAGATTTTCTTATTCACAAGAATTTCATTTGGTAAAATAATATATACTATTAACTTTTTAAAGAGTAAATGCTTTGTTTTGTGAATATGTTGCACTAAGCTACTTATGTACCTAAAACATTTTTCCTTTTGTTTTATTTTTCTGAACATGAAATTCTACATCTGTCTGGCTGCTTTTGACTGTGGAAACACACCTTCTCTGTATTTACCTAGAGTGTTCTTTTTGCCACAGATGTGGCTGTGGTGATACCTTCTTTAAAAATACAAATTTTTATATTATCTATTTATGAGGAAAGATTATATTTATCTAAAGCTATTTTCTGTTTGGAAATTAATGAGGTAAAAGTTTGCCTTTGTTAAGTTTCTTTTAAAAACTAAAGATACTAGAACTGAAAAGGATACCATGAGGAACATATACAAAGATGTTTTTACTAAAGTATATGCTCATTAGTATTTTTAAATTTTTTCTTTTCAAATGTGTAATTTACAATAATAAATCTACTGTTTAATATTGTTCTTCAAATTAGAGCATTAAACACAATCTTATTTACTAAAGCTAACCATATTTCTAGTTGTGATTATTAATTGGAAAGTAGAATTTCAAAAATAGCAATTTGTCACTGACATAATTGTCTTTGTTCTTAAAATGTTAGTACTTAAGCATGTCACAAATGGAAATTCAGTGAATTTTAAAAAATATAAATAAAAGTAATAAAAGTATATTCCAAATAAAACACTTTACATAATAATTAATGGAAAACAAAATATGAAAGGCTTCACTTTGTAGTTTAGAAGATTACATAGTTAAATGATTAAGTTACATTTGATTTCCTGGCTTTAATGACTGTGGTCATCATGATAAAAGGCTGAAAAAAAATATATATATAATGTTGAATGTTTAGGGGTTTTGAGTACAGTACTGTTTTCAAAAAATGTGGAATTAGAGGCTTGGGTTTCTTTTTTTTTTTTTTTTTGGCCAGTCCTGGGCTTGGGCTCAGGGCTTGAGCACTGTCCTTGGACTTTCTCAAGGCTAGAGCTCTACCACTTGAGCCTCAGCACCACTTCTGGCTTTTTCTGTATGTATGTGGTACCAAGGAATTGAACCCGGGTCTTCGTGCATGCTAGGCAAGCACTTTAACCACTGGGCCAAACTCCCAGCCCCGAGGCTTGGGTTTCTTATAGCTAAGGAGTGAGTGAGGCTTCAATGAGAATTGGTGGTGTTCAGTTCTGATGGAGAAAGACTGGAAGTGTGCCCAGTGAAAATTCCTGACCCTGGCTCTGTAGAAGCATTCTGATTTCAGAATGTCAGTTATTTGATAAGGCCATTTTTCTCATTAGTCTTTTTCATCATTAGGGAAGTCAAGGTAAAGTTTGGCTACATGACCCTAACTCATAATTTATTTTCCAGAAGTAAGTCACATTTAGTGTTTGATTTTATACTGGGCTACTTCTGGCCTGGGTAAAAAGATGCTTAATGTTGCTGGTATATTTCTTCCATTTTTTTCTTCATTGTTTAAATGGTTAAAAACAAGGCATTTGAAGCTAGGATGTAGCTTAGTTGTACTGAATTTTTCTGTCATGCCTGAGGCTCTGGGTTTATTCCATTCCATAGAGAGGCAAAAAAAAAGAACTGGACATTTACTTGCTTTTCAATAGTTTTCTTCTTTTGTTTCTCTAATATATGCTCTCTTCTACTTACTGTGTGTTACTATGTAACTGTGATTTGATTCTGTTGCTGTTCCTGACCTCCCCCACCCCCACCATGGTTCTTGAATTCTTAGCCTGGGTACTGTCCCTGAGTTCTTCAATTCAAAGCTTTCCCCCCCTACCCCTGGAGCCACAGCCCCATTTCCTGTTTTCTAGTGACTAATTGGAGATAAGAGTCTCACTTTTTTTTACTACCTAGGCTGGCTCTGAACTGCGATCCATAGATCTCAGCCTCCTGAGTAGCTAGGATTACAGGCTTAATAAGCTACTGCAACCGGCTATTGTCTTACTATAGTAGCTCTTGTTGGATTTTGTTTTTTCTTCAGTTTCACAAGAACCTAGTACATGCAATGAGTGACCATTGTGTGTGCTCATTTTAGCTTGTTATTTATTCTTTATCTTTTTCAGACTGAGAAAACAATATTCTGGTCTTTATCAACATCAAGTTTCAAATATTAAAAAGTAATATACCCATAAGTTTAATTTGGTGCATTTGTCATAGGTTAATGCGGTAAAGGTACTTTTAGAAACATTTACTTTGTGTAAATCGCATGTAGAAATTACTTTGTTTATTAAATTGCATGTTTATTCATACAGGCAAATTCATACCTATTGTATTTCATTATTAAAAATATAAAAACATCATCTATTTGATACCCACCCAAAATAACCTCCAATTTTTGAGCAAGAAACTTAGCGAGTATTTTATCCCATTTTTCCTACTAATGAAGAAATTAACCAGCATAACATTTTTGTTGTCCAAGGTCATAAACTAGCAAATGTCATTGAAGCTAAAAATGATCCTTGGGAAAGGGAGGGTTGTGTAAACATTGTTCATAAGTGGATCCATGTATGCATAAGTGGGTGAGGTAGGTGAGTTTCTGGATTTTGCAATAACTGGAGAAGTTGGAAATTTATTATCTTAGTTATCTCAATATTAAAGATATTCCTTTCAGATGTTTAAGTTTAATGGAATTATCATTTATAATAAAAGATTAATTTTAATATAAAATATAAATGGGATAAAAGTAAATGACGACTTGAATATCCACAGGAAGTAGGTAGTAATAACTACAAACTAATAAAATGCATTAAAAAGGGCCGGGAGTTTGGCCTAGTGGTTAAAGTGCTTGCCTAGCATGTATGAAGACCCGGGTTCGATTCCTCGGTACTACATACATAGAAAAAAGCCGGAAGTGGTGCTGAGGCTCAAGTGGTAGAGCTCTAGCCTTGAGAAAGTCCAAGGACAGTGCTCAGGCCCTGAGCTCAAGCCCAGGACTAGCCAAAAAAAATGCATTAAAAATAATGAGACAAGCAGTTATATTTTAGACATACTCAAATTTAACAGTTTGAGAATACCAGTAATGGTATATTACCTCTGTTTAGATATTGAGCCATTTTTAGATGACATCACATTCTTTTAAATATGAATTCTATTTTTAAAAAAACATATGTAGGGGCCGGGAGTTTGGCCTAGTGGTAGAGTGCTTGCCTAGCATGCATGAAGACCCGGGTTCAATTCCTCGGTACCACATATATAGCAAAAAGGCAGAAGTGGTGCTGTGGCTCAAGTGATAGAGCTCTAGCCTTGAGAAAATCCAGGGACAGTGCTCAAGCCCTGAGCCCAAGCCCAGGACTGGCAAAAAAAAAAATGTATTTGTCTAAACACAGGATTCACCTTGCTGACATCTTAAGGTTCATGAATTAGTGGTTTTGAATTATAGTATTGATTATGATCTTTTATTGCATAGTGTTTGTTTTGTAAAATGTTGTATTTATCATAAAATCATTCTGAATTTAAAGGTACAGTATATGCCAGAGTTACCTATTAAAGACAGAGTAAATAAAAAAATAAGTTCCCTTTTGTTTTCTCTTAGAAAGTATCCTTTTTATTTGTTGCTTTGAAGATGAGATCCACACTCCTCAATAGTGATTTTTAACTAGGAGTTGAGATATGGGAAGTGTGGATTTGCCTCTTAGGGAACCATTTAGGCAATGTATAAAGTTATTTTTGGTCGTCACAGCTGAGAAGGGGCTATGCCTGTCATCATATAATAGACAGTAGCAGGGACATTACTAAGCATCCTAATCAGATGATCCTTCATAACAGAAAAGGTCAGTAAAATGTTAGCAATAATGTGTATGAGAAACTGCCCTATAGTCTCACTCCCAAAGTATTATTGCATATTCTGGACAAAAACCATCTATATGGCTAGGATCTGTTTTCTTTACATATTAGTCTGATTTTGTAATAAATCCTTCACAAAACTTTGACAAAATAAGATCTATGTGAACCTATTTGAGCCTTTTGTATATTAGTCTATAGAGGGCAGAGGCAGTTCAAAGAAGCCTAGAGAGTAGATTGGTACTTTCAGGAAGTTTCTGTTCATGCCTATATTGTGTTATATAAACAATATATAAATATTGGTTTTAGAAATAATATAGTAGAAAATACTATGTATTTGCTAATCAAGTTAACAAATTCAGATTATACTGTATACAGATATCAAGGAACATGCAATGTTAAATAGCTCAATATTTTATTTCTATTGCTTTCAAAGGTTTTTTGTGATTCTCTTAGAAGATCAAAATGTTAACTTAAAAAAAGTTAGCTGTCAATTATGAAATCAGGGGATGAAGTAATTTTCTATTCAAGTTGTGTAGAGGATTATAGGCTTCATACTGTGCCATTCTGTCTATTCATAAATGATTAGGTTGTTGTCCACTACTTTGGACTCACTAAGTCCTGGGTGGCCTTTCTGGTTGGGGCACAAGTTGACATCATCTACTTTGACATTATATTTGTAGACTGTGATATGCCACAGAGGACATGTGTACTTGGTGATAACAATGCTATCTGGCTCCTGGCTCTGTGGAGGGATATATAGTTGCTTAAACATGAAGAACTTTAGATGCAATACTTGAAGCTGGAGGTGGCTATTACCACCAGACAAGATGAAGTCCCTCCTACCAACTATCATGAGACTTTGGGAATTGTAAAATTGAATTTAAGAGGTTTTTCAATGTTTCATAAACCATCATATATATATATAGAAACAAAACTATTAGCTATCTAATCTCACAGCCCCATAACTCCCTGTGTAATATGCAAGCTGCAACCAGAGAGTTTGGCCATTTACCAGGTTTTTACATGTGGGCAGATAACTTATTCAGCTCTTATTTCCTCATCTGTACATGGAGAATGGCACTGTGAGAATCACATTCCTCAATAGTTGATTGTGTTGTTTAATAGGATAGAACATATATGGAAAAATATTAATGCAGGGCCAGGAGTGTGGCCTAGTGGTAGGTTGCTTGCCTAGCAAGCATGAAGACCCGGGGTCAATTCTTCGGTACCACATAAATAGAAAAAAGCCAGAAGTGGTGCAGAGGCTCAAGTGGTAGAGCTCTAGCCTTGCGAAAGTCCAAGGACAGTGCTCAGGCACTGAGCTCAAGCCCAGGACTGGCAAAAAATAATAATAATAATAAATATATATATATATGCAATGCCTTGTAGATGTGAGTATTCATTTGTTTCCCTTGCCTTTCTTTTTTCTTCCCTCTTAGAGTGTTTTCAGCACTGATTCCTAGATTGTTAGTTTAGTTACTCTTCCTCTCTCAGCATAAAAGAGGTACAAATTCTGTTCATGGGATTGTGGTGGCCACTGTGTAAGAGTTAAGCTACTGAGGACTTGAATATAATAGAGCTTGCCAAATGTAGATATCCTGTAGCCAAAAATCAAGCCTGTGTCTGTAATGTTTACAGATAAATTAGAGTAGTCACAAACATTTATGAATTATAAAAAGAATAATATAAGCAGTGTTGGAGAATTTCTGGAAACATAGGAAAAATCATTGCAAATGATATTTTGATAGGCAACCCAGTTAACATCTGAATTAAACAAATTTGGGGAAAACGATATGAATGAAATGAGTGTGGATACTTTAGGCCCATGAGAAAAATTAATGTAACCTTCAAGTATTTATTAAATGAGTCATATCCTTATTAATGATCCCTTTAAAATCTTATATAAAGAACACATAGTTTTGTGAAAAAAATTACAAACCAGAAAAAATATCTCTTTACTTTCTATCTTTACTAGAATGAACTATACAGGTTTATTATTTATTTGTTTACTTATTCATATTTTCATTTATACATTCATTGATAAATTTATTATTTTTATTTTTCTGCTGTTCTGGGGATCCAACCCAAGATCTAACACATCCTAGGTAATCACTAGTAGTTAAACTCATGTTCCACATTTATAATTTAAACTTTTAAGATAGTTGTACTAGAATTCGAACACAGAGCCTTGCTACTTAAGGGCTCTACCAGTCCTTTTTGTGTTGGATATTTTTTTAATAGAATCTTACTTCCAGGTCAGCCTAGATTATAATTTTGTTTCTTTTCTCATATCTCTGAGATGATAGGCATGTGTTTCCCCTTTATCTTAGAATGACAAGCGTGCTCCATTGCACTTTGCTGTTGTTCAACATGGAGTCTCACTTACCTTTTTGGGGGTGAGGTTGGCCTCAAATCATGACTCCCTGGTTTTTGCTTCCCAAATAGCCAGGGTTACAGGCGCGAATCAGTACACCCAACAGGCAAATTTCCTTCCTAAAAATAGTAACATTTTGCATCTTGCTTTCCAAATTAAGTTTGATCCCAAGCTTCTTTCCCTATCCACCATGTCTTAGATGCTAAGAATAGAACCCAGGATCTATGCTCATCACTTATTCTACCAACCAAGACACGCTTTTAGCCCTTCTTCTTTTTAAGTATTTCTTGGTTAAAAATACAGAATTATTTAACTGCTTGGATTCAATTCAGATTCCAGCAGTTACTTTACACAAGTTTATTTTTAAAGGGTATTATTTTGGGCTTTTAAATTTTTATCCTATTATTAGTGGTGGTAGTAGTATTAGTAGTAGTATTATTTTACCAGTATTATTATTTTACCAGGCCTCAGACTTGAAATCAGAGCCTGAACACTGAAGACCTAGTGCTCTACCACACAAGCCACATCTCTACTTCTGGCCTTTTCTTTGTATGTAGTACTGAGCAATCGAACCTGGAGCTGTGTGTATGCTAGGTAAGCACTCTACCACTAGGCCATGCTCCTGGCCCCTATTTTGTTTTGTTTTATAATTTTTTCTGCCAGTCCTGGGGCTTGAGCTCAGGACCTCCGCACGATCCTTGGACACTTTTTAATCAAGGCTAGTGCTCTGCCACTTGAGCTACAGTACTGAGGAATCGAACCCAGGGTTTCACGCATGCTAGATGAGTACTCTACCACTAGGCTATGCTCTCAGCCCCTGTTTTATATTTTTTAAATTTATCTTGAAACAGCTGTAAAAAGGATAAGCAAGTTTCATAATCTCTGTGAGATAAAAATAATCTTTGCTTAGGGCTGCTATAATTATTAAAGGAAAGTAAGCATAAGTAAAGCTATTAGTATTTTATCATTGTTATCATCACTGCAACAAAGGCCCCACCTAAAGGCATAAATTCAGTTTGTGCACCTCACAGTTTTAAAGGTAGCAATAAAAAATGGGAATAATAAAGGGGAAATGGTGAGAGATTTTTCCTGTGTAGGATAAAACATTAAGCTTTTCAGAGCTTAATAAGTGACAAAGGGATAGGATCAATAACCCATTTGTGGGATAGTGAGCATGAAGGGTAAAAATAATGGTCTGTGCTCTTATTGAATATGAGTTGTTTAATTTCCAAGTATTGTTTTTGTTTTTGTTTGTTTTTTGTTTTACCAGTCCTGGGGCTTGTACTCAGGGCTTGAGTGCTGTCTTTGGGCTTTCTCAAGCCTGTAGCTCTACCACATGAGCCACAGCATTATTTCCCCCTTTTTTTCTGTGTATGTGGTACTGAGGAATTGAACCCAGGTCTTCATGCTTGCTAGGCAAGCACTTGTACCACTAGGTCAAACTCCTTGTGCCTCTTAGTATTGTTGCATAGACATTCCTGATGTAGATAAAACTTATGGAAAACAGTATGAAAAATTCTAGATAGAATTTTTTGAGTACTAAAGCAAGATTTAGACAGTTCCTTTGTATCAAAAGGGGAGGGGGAATTGTGTAAAAGGAAAATGTGTCTCAGAGCAACACTGATCGATTTAATTTAAGGAAGACCAAAATGTATGTTACTATAAATTTAGGGCTAATATTCTCCAATATATGTTGCCAAAGAGTTGTGTACATAAAGAGTACCTGGTAAAATTTAATCTGAACATTAGAGACACTTGAGGAAAGTGTTAATAATCTATAGATGCAGTGAAATATTCTGGGCAAATTTAAGGTGGGTAACTGAAGCATTACTGTATACTCATAGACCATATATTGAAAATAACATGTACACATATTTCTCTCTGAAAACTGAGCACTTGGTAGGCCCTACTAAGAACTGCAATGTCAATTGTGATTGATGATTATGAAAATATAATTGTATTTCTGGGTTAGATTTGGGGGGATGGGTGGCAGGGATTGAGTGTTCTCCATGCTCACTGATGTCTCTGTTCCAAGGAGTGCTGCCAACACATTCAGCTGATGGACAAACATGCTTCTCCTACAGTCTCAGTGCTGCTTGATGTTATGAGAAT
This sequence comes from Megascapheus bottae, assembly GCF_031878675.1. Lineage (NCBI taxonomy): Eukaryota > Metazoa > Chordata > Mammalia > Rodentia > Geomyidae > Megascapheus > Megascapheus bottae. Next base: position 25,721,761 of record NC_143530.1, on the reverse strand, counting down.
ATTTTTCTTCACTGGAAAGTTTCTAAGTGTTTGATGGTTAAACATTTTAAGCACAAATCATTCCTTTAAAGTTTGGAGTATTCATCAGCAAATAGCTTACATTTTCTTAAAAGTTTCAAATAGTTGGACTGCTAGTGATACTAGTAATAATAATGGTGGAAAGACAGCCAGTATTTGTGTGGCCCTGTCCAAGTGCCAGACACTATAGTTTCATTCCTTATTTTTATTCGTAATGATGAAACTATGTGGTTTGTTCTGTAGGTGAAGCAGCAGTTCAGAGAATTTAAATTTCCTTGCCATACTTAAGTGAACAGTACAGAGTGGAAACCAGTCAGCTTAACCCATAGCCAAAATGACTCTGTCATGCTGTTTCTTGTGTAATCTGTCCCTTTGTCATGCTTCATTGTTCAAAATGAGCATTATCCGGTCCTACCCAGGTTTTCTGAACCCTGAAAAAAGCTACATATTTTAACCAATTAGCAATATTGAAAAAATGAAATGATGAGGCATGAAATCTGTCCGTTTGTCAGGTATTGAATACAGAAACTCTAACCTTCAAAGATAGATAGATAGATAGATAGATAGATCCTCAAAGTGGGTCTGTTAACTTTCTAAAGCTATGTCTCATGTTATTTAGTTTAAAGAAAATATCCTGTAAGGATGATATTGCTGACTGGTAAATATTTTTCAGAATTCTATGTTCATAGGATTATTAGTTCTCTTTTCTCACAATTTTCTTCATAATATGTTATCTCAGCTGTCTTAGGAGTTTTTCAGAAAGCTTACCAACATTGCCTTCATGCAAATCAAATAAGGCCCTCCGAAGCTTTATGTACTAACTAAAATACAATGGTAAGCTTCTAGGGTAAAAGAAAGTAAAGATATGAAAGTTCATTCCCTGCATATTATAGTCTTATCAGTTAACTTTCTCATTGCAGTAACCAAAATACTTGATACAATTAACTTTACAGGTTCTGATGGCTCCATCTGCAATTTCTTTGTTTTATGAGCTTGGACAGAATATCATGAGAGTGTGTTGAGGAGGCTGTTTACCTCTTGGAAGCAGAGAGATATAGGAAGATCAGTTCAAAGGATAGTCCCAAGGACACATTCTCAGTAATCTACTTTCCCATAACAGGCCTCCACTTCCCAAAGTGTTTGCTCTCTTACCAAACTGGCCACTATCTGGGTACCAAGTATTCAAGAAGTAACCCTCTGGGTTACAGTTCATTCCCTCACATAAGTTGATTGGCTGTCAACATTTCTTAAGACAATGGCAAATGCATTTTTTAGCTCATTATCTAATTTTTAGAAAGTGAAACTTCCAATCCACTTCGTATGTTGAACAGTCATGGATTGTCACAACTCTGATGAGAGAATTATAGGCATGTTATATCCATGTCCTGATTTCTGTCCTTAAGCACACGCACAGTAACCCCAGAGAGATGGGAAGGTTAACAAGAGGTTATCTTTGTGATTGTTGTTCTTAACATATTATATGAAGTTATTCTATTTTCCTATTATGATTAATCTTGTGACTACTGTATTTCACTTTGTTACCTTGTATATTGTATATATGTTTATTTGTTTATTCGAAATAGGGAAGGGAAGGGGGAAAACAAGATGATTGGGAGCAGTAGGGAGGAAAGGAGACAAAAACATGAGAAAAGGTATTACGTTTCGAGAAATAATGCACACACTATCTGACGTATGTAAATGTAACCCCTCTATACATTACTCTGAAAATAAAATACAGTAAAAAAAAGAAGTAATCAACATTATTTGGAAAGAAACACTTAAGTAGAAAGTCCCTGAATGCCCTTTCTTCTGTTTTTTATTCCCTGATATTAATTATATATTTTTTCATATTAGCAATTATGACAGTGTTTACTGACTGGTATGGTTCTTCATATGATCAGCTTTTATTATTCTTGCCCTTAGAGTCTGACCCTCCTCCAACAACTGAAGTAAAAATTAATTACTAACAATAATTATGACAGGAGGTAATGTTTCCCTGGATAAATGAATATCATTTGGACTCATTTCTTTTTAGTATGCTTTGTATATTTTTCTGTGGAAAGAGAGAATAAACAGAAATTTTATCGAGAGCCAAGTAATATTATTGTGTAAACAGTCAGAAACATCTCATATTATAGACATTTGTCTAATCCTCATTTATACGTGATAAAAAATTTGAGTCACTGGCCTTTGTTGATGGTTTTCTTACTTTGCAGTTTTTATACTAGGATGAGTATAAGCCAGTACTTTCTTTAATATTACTTTAGACATGAAATTTATATGTTCTGATTCTGCTTTACTTCTTAAATGTTACTACACTTGAATCGCAATGGAAGCCAAATTTTAATCCAAGAGTTTTAAGTGTGAGCAATATCAAATAGATATGTACCTACTATTATTCTGTGTAATAGTTCTATCATTTCTAAAATAAAGTCATTTCTTTAGTGTTACTAAGTCAATCCTACAAAAAGATGACATAACTATATATTATTTCCATGAGATTTTTATTCTTACATATCTTGAATCTGTTTAATGATAGAAAGTTTACTGTTTCTTCAGTCATATCTTAGTATTAGGGTACAGAGGTTTTCCACAAATGTAAAGGCAGAGAAGAAATGCTCATATGGTTTAGAAGAGAGCTCAATTAGCTGGTGTGGCCAGATAATTTCTTTGTCATTAACTAGCATTGATGGTATATACCAGCGTTCATGGCTTTGGAAAACAAACATGCCAGTGTTGAAGCTCTTACTCCTGAGTTCTGGAGTTATGGCAAAAGAAACAAAAGATTGAGACTCACTGTGAGCTGACTCTGTAAGTGGGAAGACCTTACTATTTATACTACTGAACAGCCATTTGATTAAGAAACTGTTGGCTGAATATCTATTATTTACTAGGCATCACATCACACAGTGCTGAAAGAAACAACATAATGATTTAAGAAAGCTCACAATTAAGTGAATTAAAACTCACAGTGAAGTATGGTAAGAGCAAACTCTCCAAAGGTGACTGAGGAACACAGAGGAAAGAGACAGCCTAAACCTCAACAGGACATGATAGTTGAAGTGCCAAACAATTGAAAAATAAAATGTGGACACAGATGTTCCTCTTCCAATGTTCATAGGAGAAGAGACCTGTTTTTGCTCAGGGGGTCTATATAGAAGTAATGGATGTTGCTCTCACATCTGTGCTACTTGTCAGAACTGTCAGGGGACATGAGAAGAAGGAGGACATGCTGGGGAGGTAGCATTATGACAGGTCAAATGAGCACCTGCCAGCAGTTTCTAGCCACTCAAGAAAACAGGGTTGTAGAAATTAGTGTTATTAGAAATCAGTGTTTTGGGAGATTTTCTATATCACAGATTTGGACGAAAATAATACTCAGGAACAAAAAAAAGTATCTGGCTTGAATTGGTGGGGGAGGATGATAATGGTATAGTAGATAATCAGAAACTGCTTTTCCTAAAAAATGTTAACTTCTCACTTTGGCGTGAATATATCCAAAGGGTAACTAAAAGCGGGATGAAAACTTCACATTTCTTTCTAAATTTTACATCTGTTTCCTTTATTCTAAGTATCACTCTCTTTCAATCACCTTGGAATTCAGGAGAGGACAAGAATAAAGTCAATACTGTAGCCTAGATGGCAATGCCTTTCTTATTGTGATGAGATAATTCTCAAGTAATGACAATAGTAACTTCAATGATAAACAAGCCCTTGCTTTGGACTGTTCAACAGTTAGGCACACTTTTCTCCTTCTCCAGTCAGGGTTGGTGAAATTCTGAACTGTGGGCCACATTAGGCCTACAGAATCATTTGGTTCGTGATGAGATATGTAACGCTTCTTATTAGCTGCCTGTAGCCATTGTCTGTATTTATAATTTGTTATAACCCCTAATGATGTTATAAATACCCAAGATGCCCGTGGTAGATAAAAAGTTTCTCACTCCATGTAAACCTAAAGTTTATATCTGTCTATCCTTGGAAGATGGACCAAAATATTACTTTTTGCCTCTACCCACAGCATATCCATTCTGCACATCTATCAAAACTATTAGTTAAGAAATGGCAGAACTATTAGTTAAGCAAAGCAAAGACAGACATGATGGAGAGAGCTGGAACCAGAAACAGGGTATTTTCAGGCTTTTTTTTTTTTTTTTTGCCAGTCCTGGGCTTGAGCTCAGGGCTTGAGCACTGTCCTTGGACTTTCTCAAGGCTAGCACTCTACCACTTGAGCCTCAGCACCACTTCTGGCTTTTTGCTATATATGTGGGGTACCAAGGAATCGAACCCGGGTCTTCGTGCATGCTAGGCAAGCACTCTACCAGTAGGCCAAACTCCCAGCTCCAGGCTTTTTCCTTTTTGTCTCATCTCTTTTTCTTTCTATCTTTTCCAACTATTTTCTTCTGTGAAACCAGTACTAGGGGTTTTATGAGCTTCATTCTCACTACTGTAGAAGAAAATGTGTTTTTCCCTCAGCTCCATTAGATTGAGAAAGACCTGAGGAAGGGCCATATCTGGGGTGCCTTGGTCAGCAAGCTACTCCCTCAATTACTGTCACTGGAGAGTGATAGTTTTTTAGGTCAGCTTAGATTAGATTCTTCATTTTAAATTAATCAAAACAGTCACATTGGCAGTCAGGCTGCTCCCATGCAAAGAAAAGGCAAAACACACATAGAATCTGTACATTAGAATCTGTACTGACCACTCCAGTTGTGGTCATATAGGAGCTAGATTGGGGAGCAAATTGTGTTTGAGAAGGGCAGTCACTGGGACTTGAGGGCAGAAGGCAAATGCTAGAATAGTTGAAGATACCCATGGGCCAATAGGTAAAGAGGAACCATTCATCAAGAGTGGCTTCCAAGAAAGTACTATCAGTCTGTGGTAAGAAGAAAGACAAGTGAGAACTATAGGTTATACACCCTCGGGTGTTTGACATACAATAGTGACTTGAGATACTCTTCCCTTAGCACTTGAGGTCACAGCATGGATACCAGTGAGGAGATACTGAAATGAAGCTTCACGAACTGTGTGAAATTTGGAAAGAAAGTCAAGGAGATAAATCTATAGGCCACATAGAGATCCAGGGGATATATTATAGTATGACAAGGAAGGAGTTAAATGCTGGGAATCTCAGCATTAACACTGAGGGTCACTGGTATGATTGTAAACAGGTAGGGTAGATTCACAGTCATGGTGGCACTAGGTAATAACTGGTATAGTAGAGTACTGTTTAGTTTAGCTTTGCGGAAGAAATAGAACCCCTCGAAGTATTACTGGATCTTCCCCTTCAGCATTCAGTGATATTACTTTTTATCTACCTTGACAAACATCCTCTCAGCTTCACACTCTTCTTCACCTTGTAGCAAAATACCATCAAGAAATTATCTATGCTCTTTGTTTCTGGGATCCTTTATTATCTTTCTTTTTTTTGTTTTGTTTTGTTTTGTACCTTCCCCTCAGTGTACTGAGGATGGAGCTCCATCCTTTTAACAAGATACATGTTAGTCAGGCTCTCTACTTCTGAGATATACACATTCTCCATTCTTTCGAACCCCCATCTCCAGTGGGTTTCTGCCTAAATTCATTGAAGATGCTCTTATCTTTAGACTGCTATATCTGTGGTCATTTCTCTGTATTCATCCTCACCTGGTATTTTCCATGCCCACTCCTGAACACAAAATTAACACTCTTTGCTGGCGCTGGTGGCTCATGCCTATAATACTAGCTGCCCATGAGGCCAAAATCAGAGGCTGACAGTACAAGGCCAGTCTGGGCAAGAAAATCCATGAGATTCTTATCTCTGATTAACCACCAGAAAACTGTAATTTGTGCTGTGGCTCAAATGGTAGAGCCCTAGCCTTGAGCTGAAAAAAATCAAGGCCCAAAGTTCCAACCTCACAACTGACCGCCCCCCCCAAAAAAATTGCACTCTTTTACCTCTGTCTAACTGTTCCTTTTTGATCTCTTTGCTACTCTTTCTTCATCTGTCTAGTCTCTAAACAAGTCATTTTTGGTGGGTTTGGTTAGTGAACTATTTTGTTTCCTTGCACACTTTCCTCTCTTGGTGGTCTCAGCTAAGTCTTCATGAATAAGTCCAAATAATGTGCTGTCCTTGGCTTCTACTCTCCTTAGAAGGCCAGGCTGAGAATTATTCTTACTTCAAATCAAGACTCACCCTTGTACCATCAGGATTTAAATATTTCATGTTCATTTGTTCCCTGACAATTGCTGTATTGAATGACTAGAAGTACTTGTAACCTCACCTCTGTAGGTGAGGTTAGATTTTATATATAAATTTGATTTGATAATGAGGGATTTGTTTATCAGGGTTTTTGATCAAGATAGGTGAGGGATTTGTCTATCAGGGTTTTTGATAAAGACAGAGGTTGTTCTCACCAGGGAAGTTTTTTCTCCTCAGGGGGAAGTAGCATTGTCTTTGATATTATTGATTAGAAAAACAGGATCTGCTATTGGTATCTAGTGAATAAAAGTAGGGTTGCACAGGGCAAGCCCAATGAAAAGAAAATATTCCATTCCCCAATGTCCATAGTGTTACAGTTGGGGAACTCTAAAACAAAGATTTGTGTGTTTGAGTTATCTGTCAGTGGAAAATGTACTCAACATTTGATGAAAATAGTAAAGTACTTTGAACATCTCTCTTCAAGCACATTTATAACAAATACTTGCCCAAAGGTGGTAGCTATCCCCTACAAATATATATTGTGAATTGTCCTCTTTCAAGACTGGGATTCCTTTAAACATGCCCAGTAGATTTTGAGTACCTGCAGATAAATAGTATTGCTCTTGGCAGGGCTTGATGAGCAAATGAGGTATGATCCCTCTGATCTCAGTAGTCGGCTTAGTCAGCCATGACCTTCTCAGTGTCTCCTCTTTCTACACCCTGTCTGTACTGAGCCATGGCCCAGGCAGTTCTCAGTGGGGTAGCCAGAGATTACCACAGGGGTGAAATGTGGGGGCCTCATAGCAGAGGTTCATGTGTGGTGCAGAGTAAATTGGAATGGTTTTTGTTCTGCAGTGAATAGTATCCAAACTGTCTTTTTACTTAATCTAACTTAAAAAGAAAAAAGATCATTTAATAAAAACTTTTGGATAAGTAGTGGGCAATGGACTAGAATTTTTGTTAGAGAACTTGTAGTTACTTTAAATACTGTAAGGATACTGATAAACTTTACATCTGTATATATCCAATGAAAATTCCCACATACTCCGACTTGCGTTGTTTCTAAGTTTCAGACAGTGTTTAGGGCTATGAGTAATGTGAATTTGTTTAGGGTGAAGAAAAAAATAAGTAATTGTGGATTTTTTCCCCTACTTTCCCTGAATCAGTATAGGGCAGCACTTGTTGCTATTTGTTGTTTTTTTTTTTTAATAAAAAACAAAACCCAGCACATACACACATACACACAAAATAAAACCTTTGTAGTATAGTGCCTTGTGATAAATACTGTGATTTAACAATTGATCAAATTGTTTACCATTAAGCATAATTTAACTTTAAACATTTTTCATATCTGAAAGTTAATTCTTGTTTCTGGCTTAATGTTGGTCATTTGAAAGCATTTGATTTATAAATTTTGTCATTTTTTTCAGCTTTTGTTTTAGAAGCAGTATTATTTTGTTGTGGCTGATGATTTTATAGGAGAAAGTCTGAATCAACAAGGCCTTGTGTGTGTGTATGCACATGTGTGTGTGCATGTGCATACACACACACATATATATACATATATATGCGTACATACATTGATGACAGGATTGTAGATATCAGAATAAAGACAGGAATTTAGAAACTTATCTGTGACTCTGTATCTGAGCCACTTCCTGATAGGTCAGTGCTGACTGGGCCTCACAGGTGTCTTTGCCATCTGTATACATAAGGAGCAAGGTCCAATGGCAGAGGTAGAACCACAAAATCAGGAAATGTCCTGGCTCAGAAATTCATAAAGTTTCTTTGCTGGGGATTTGCGGAGGGAGCCTCATTACAAATACACAAGTATTTGAGGCAGAGAAATGGTATGAAACACAGAAGGTAAAATAAATATTTTGTGTTTACAACAGTTTTATATGTGTTATATATATATATACTCATTAAATACACATTTATATACTTACTCTACATAAAATGAAACAAAAACAATCTTTTTCTGAACTTCAAAAGTGAAAATAAAAATAAATATGTGTCAAGTGTCATGATAATTCATAAGCAATGTACATGCTCAATATAAAGGTAATTTCTTAATTTCTTCACATCTGTTTTTATCTTCTTGATGTCTTAAATTCATGATGATTCTATACCAATTGTGAAATAGGGAGCTTTTGTGCCACCAGCTTGAAGTCTAATCCCATTTTTGTACTGTGATGTAGCAATGCTCATAGGCCTCTAGGGAATTCTCAGACTATTTAAGAGGGTTGTAATAAGGAAGAAGAGAAGAACACTGTTAACTTGGACTCTAGTGAAGGAGCCACAAGAAAGAACACTGGCCCTGTCAAGAGGAACTGTCATTTCCCAAATGACCTCTGACTCCAACATGAATTCTGAAGGCATTAGGAAGCAGAAATAAAAAATAATGCGTTATTTCTGTAAGTACTGGAATTGCCAAATTCACAGAACAAAATCACTAGAGGTGTAGATAGTATTATAGCAGAGGTCCAGCAAGCTCTACTTGTAGTTTTGGTCCAGTACAGCACTCAGGATGAGGATGGAGAAGAATTCAGAAAACAAATTATGTCAGAAGAAAGATTTAAAAAGCTTACTGAGAAGAAAATTTTATACATAGCAATACATACCACATTTCTAGTGCAAAGTCATAAATAGGCACATATTCTCTGAAGAAAGAGATCCAAGGAGCTATTTAGATTTACTGGAGCAATATTGGAGAGCCAAAACAGAGGAGAAACTTATTTGATCATGTATGAAATAGACAAGGAGCTTTTGTACTCCTTAAGATGATACTTATGGGAGCCAGGAGTTTGGCCTAGTGGTAGAGTGCTTGCCTTGCATGCACGAAGACCCGGGTTCAATTCCTTGGTATCACATACACAGAAAAAAGCTGGAAGCGGTGCTGAGGCTCAAGTGGTAGAGCTCTAGCCTTGAGAAAGTCCAAGGACAGTGCTCAGACCCTGAGCTCAAGCCCAGGACTGGCCAAAAAATAATAATAATAAAAAAGATGATACTTATGCAATGAAACAATGTCCTATTTGTATTTGATCATATCTCAAATATTCTAACACTTGATTCATGCATTATTAGTTGGGTGGTATCCTCAAAAAGATGTGTCCACTTTCTAATTCCTAGAACCTACAAATATTTCCCTCATGTGAATAAAAGAAAAGGGTCTTTGAATATATAATAAAGTTAGAAATCTTCACATGAAAGAGATCATTATGTATGAACAGGGTGGCCTCTTAATCTAATGACAGTTGTCAGTATAGAAAATAGAAGAGATTGGGATGAGGACACATAGAAGATCAGGTAATTGGAAGATGGAAGCAGAGGGTAGAGTGATGAGACCACAAATAATGCCAGTAACCGTACTGAAAGAGTCAAGAAAAGATTTCTTGGTTACTTGAAGTTTCAGGGCACCAGCCTTCTCAACTTTGAAACAATCAGTTGTCACTTAAAACTACCTATTTTGTGGTCATTTGTTTTGCAACCTCAGGAAATGAATATTAAAAAGATTAGCTTATATTTTCAAAAAGGATATTTATTTTTTGTCAGTTATGGGGCTTGAACTTAGGGCCCAGACTCTGTCCTTGAGCCTCTTTGTGCTGAAGGCTAGTGCTCTACCGCTTGAGCCACAACCCTACTTCCAAAAAAAATTTAAAGGATGTTATAACAATATCAAAGTTACTTTTTCTGAGTATGGAAAGACTCTGTTTATCGTCAAGATGCCATCTAGATATATGGCCTAGACATGTGGTTTATTTAACCTTAACTGGCATGTTCAGACCATATTGAGCTCTAAATCTTCCTAGTATTAGCTTCAGGGTTGTTTGCTCCTTGCCTGGTAGCTGTGCAGATAACACTAGAGTCTGTTGTGAGTAATATCCCCCATCTTCTCTGTTCTGGGAATTCTAAGGTGAGACAGATTGGCTACTATCTGTTCTTCCTTCCATGCTTCAACTAGTTGAAGAGTTATAGGACAGGCCTGCCAACCCTTGTGTAATGGCTCATGCCTGTGTCTATCTCCCAGAATTTCATGGCATATCATGAAGCAGCTACCTGTCTGGTGATGATGAGGGAGATATCTTCAATCCGCAGCTTGAAGCAAAGTGAAGGGAGTCTTCTTAGGGATCAGGATTTTGGCCCAAAGAAGGTTGATGGAAATGTCAAAGACTTACCTCTTTTGCCCTTACAAATGCTTCATTCCTCTAGCCTAATGGAATGAACTGGCATCCACTCTTTCCAAGCACCATAGGCCTGGAGCTTGCCTGTCATAACCTACAGGTCATTACCTGGGGAAAGGAATTTGGACTGTAACTGGACTTGGCTTTGACATGCTAAAATCATTTAAATTTTTTTCACAAAATATCTTTATTTCAGACTTGTTATAGACTTCTGTTTTTGATGATAGGGATGCATACTATTTATTTACTTTTATTATGTATTTATTTATTTAGTGAGTTGTGGGACTTGAACTCTGGGCCTGGGTGCTGTCCTTGAGCTGAAGAGCTCAGTGATACCCTACCCACAGCACCACTTCCAGTTTTCTGGTGATTAATCGGAGAGAAAAGAGTCTTATGAACTTTTGTGCCTGGACTGGTTTTGAACCTCCATCTTCCAGTGTCAGCTTCCTGAGTAGCTAGGATTATAAGCATAAGCCACTGGCACCCGGCTTTACTTTTCTAATGTAGCTTTTTTAATCTTTCCCCAAGCTTTGACTTACTATGATGAAATGTGAAGGAGAGAGATACAGAGAAAGATATGTACAAAAAGAGGAAGGAGAAGGAGAGGGAGAAAGGAAGACTCATTTTAAGTATGATCACAATAAAAATATCAAGAACAGTAAACATTTGTATCATAACAGTATTCTGTAGTCTTTGAAATATAGTGTTCATTTGGTCCTTACTCCTAATTATAGTCTCATTCTATAGGTAAGACAATAAAAACTTAAAACATCTGCTTAAGAAAATAGTCATAAGAAAAATAACAATTACAGGAGTAGTGACTAACAATGTGTTAGCTTTAGTTCCACGCTAAAGTCTATTTTCAGGACCTGGGGTAGCCTTTGATTCTTCCTCCCACCGGTACTCCTCAAAAATCCTGAATCTTTGTGCATCCCACCTTACCTTAAGACTTCCCTTTGTTTCTTAGAGGTTTGGCTTTTGATTTAAAGAAATAGTAACTGTTTTTAATGTAATTTATGTCTGTTGTGTTACCTGAACAGAAGTTCTGTTCTTGTCTTTATATTGCTAGCAGGATATGTTAGGAAAAGTCCATCTTAATCTTAGAACTAATAGTTAGGCCAATTCTCTTCTTTTATCTCTTTTTTATGAGTATATATTTATGTAATTATCCCTATATAACATTAACCTTTTTATGTTAATGACTTGATACTGAAAGAATAATCTGAAATGATTCAAGAAGTATTTCTTAGTGCTTCCTGTGAAAGTCCACATGCCTGCTTCTGGCAGTGACTTTATATTTAGATCTGTTCTTAAACTCTGACTTTGAAAATCAGAGAACGTAGGACTTTGAGTTGTGGCCATAAAAGAAGTAAGAAATATGAACTTTTTTCATCACTTAATTGTAATGTACTTTTAATATCATCATCATCATAATAATAATAATAATTGCCAACATTTACTGAGTACTTACTAATCAAGATAGCTGGGTTTTCTCATTTAAACATCAAACCTACCTGTTATTATCTTTATTTCACAAACAAGGGCATGATAATAGTCCTTACATCCTTTAGTGATTTATGTTCTGCCACACCATTTTATCTATATTTTATCTATCCTGTTGTTTGGCATAGCAAATATTAATATGCAAGTAGCTGACAACTGAGATGAATGTCAGAGCTCTTAAATGGTTTGTGTGAAGAAAATTACTAACAGAACTGGTCTTCTGGGATAACTTTTCTCAAGCTTCTTCCTAGTCTTCTAGTCATGTAAAAGTTCTATTATCCACATGTGTTCTAATCTGCAACAACTGAGGTCAACTCATTCGAGGAGTTCATGCTGGAATCACTATGGACAGCCAGCAACAGAGAGCAAGGCTGGGTTAGGCTTGGGTACTTGTTCTTCCTGGGAAGGTACTCAAACTGTAGGATTTTTCTACTCTCACGTTCGTATCTGCAATGAACAAAAATGACTTCTAAGGTTGTAGGCCTTGTATTCTGTGATTTTATATAATCTTAAAATATCAAACTTGCATGGTAAGGGTGAACATGAGAGTTTTTAAAAATCATTTGAAATATTAAAATATAATGTGTTTTGTGCCCTTTTTTGCCATACAGGGGTTTGAACTAAGGACATGGTACCCATTTGGTTTTCTTAGCCTTCTAGCACTCTACCACTTGGACCATGCCTACAGCCCTGATTTTTCCTATTTTCAAGATATTGTCTCATGTACTTTCCAAGCCAAGCTAGTTTTGAACCTAGTGTTCCAGAGCTCAACCTTCTGAGGAGCTAGGATTACAGGCATAAACCAACAGTGTCCAGTGTAAAATAATGTTCAATATCAATATTTGTATAAAATTAAAGAGTTCAGATTAATTTTCAGTAACATCAGGTTCAATGAAGTATTTAAGAACAAATTTAACAAAAGAAGTACCAAATTTTTCTTAGAAAGTTTGTGGGGTTTTTTTTGTTTTTTATAATTTGAACTCAAGGTCTCACACTTGTTTGGAAACTGCTCAAACATTTGAACCATAACTCCACTCCACCCCTTTGCCTTTATTATTTTTTTAAAGAGTTTCATGATTATTTTTGCCAAGGGCCAACTTCCAGTCTGTGATCCTTTTGCCACCTATGTAGCTGGGATTACAGATATGTACCACAGATGCCTAACTTGTTTAGTAAGAAGGGATATTGCTAACTTTTGCCTCTGTTGGTCTTGCATCTTAATCCTACCTATTCTCACTATGTAGCTGGTATTATAGACAAGCACCACAAACGCCCCAACTTTTTTACTTTATTTTTTTTCATATATTTTTTATTGTAATTAGTAGAAGGGTTACATTATATTCGCCAGATAGAAGGTGCATTATTTCATCAGGTCTTGGTCCCCATTTACCTCCCCCCCCACCTCCACCCCTCAGCTTGTTTTCCCCCCTTCCCTATCCAATTTCAAATAACCAAATACAAATATATCCAATATATCAGATAACAAAGTGAGATACTGTAACAATATGAGATAACCAAGGGACAGCAAAAGAGATGAGAGATAACATAGTACATTAAGGACAACAATTACTCATTATATGGCTTTTGTTTCTATATCCTAGAGGTCCTTTCGTTTAGCGTCATACTGTATGGCCTTATGTATCTAGGTTTTCCTCTATTGCAAATCTCTGCTAGGAGAGCCCAAGGTTTCTATTGATCATGACAAATGAGGGAAACCATTGAGCCTAAGTTCCTTTGAGTCTGGCTTACTTCACTTAATATGATTTTTTTTCTAAGTCTTTCCATTTTCTAACAAATGGACGCCCCAACTTTTTTTGCTGAGATGGAGTCATAGTAACTTTTTCCCAGTCTGGCTTGAAACCATGATCTTTCCAATCTTTACTTCCATAGTAACTAGGATTATAGGTATGAGCTACCATACTTAGCTACTACTAAACATTTTTGAGAAAAATTTTTAAAGATCTAAATAAGTAGACATCCTGTGTTCCTTGAGAAGAAATCACAAAGTTGTTAGGAGGAAAATATTCTCTCCTGTAGTGCCGGGGCCAACCGGCAGCAAACCAGGGTTCGCAGATTGGGGTTCCTGAAATAGGGGACAAGGACTAGGAAGAAAAAGAAGAGAGACAGACACACCGGGTCCGGGATGTCCGCAGTCCAGGCAAAGACTGCCGAGACTGCCGCGTTTATTTTCCACTCCCCCTTCTTCCCTCCTCCTCTCCCAGGGAACCTCCAGGTGTTACATTCATATGGTAATTCTCAGGTCATTTACATAGAATAGGGCCAGAAAGCAATAAGACAATATAGCCATCATCTGATGCAAGTCAAGGTACAGTTTGATTCCACTCTGGCTCCCAACATGTCCCCCGTTTTTTATTTTAAAAGAAACACAAGTGCAATTTTTACTCTTTTCTATACCCCTAATTTATCCTGTCACATTTTCCAAAAATGACTTTGGTCCCTTGGTCCAATGGGGATTTGATGGGCGGAGATTCAACTTCCGTGACTTCTTCAAGCTGACTCAGGGGCGCAGTCTCCACGCTTGACCAGGGACCTTAAGAAGCCCAGCCTGTTTTATCAAGGGGTTGCAAGGATTAGACACCAGGAACAACAATCTACTCCAAACTAGAAATCATACTTGACATTCAACAACTGCACAAACCATCCTTGGCCACAACAGCGCAGCCTACCTAGCACCCATTTGCAAGGGCTTTTTCTTGATTGTCTGGGGAACTAAATTTCTGCAACCTTAACAATGCTTCAGTTGTCAGATCTAAACAGATTAATAGAGACACAAGCCTCAGATCCACAAACTTTTCCTGAATTTGTGGCTGGTGTCAAAAATAAAAAATAAAAATTTTACTCAATTAGGACTTTAAACTACCCGCTATCACAGAAGATTGACAAGTTCCTGCCCAGTTATGAAAGGCACGGGCATTAGTAAGGCATGCTTACAAACTATTCTATGACCTCCCGGCTCTGATTAATTTGAATGGCCAAGCACAAGTGACTCTAAGATCTGACACCATCTCCGCCATCCAAGCAGAGGCTTTCCTGTCCCAGTAGTGTCTCTCCACACAGGGATAAACATCCCATTGGCATTTCACTTTGTTGATTGCTGGATTTGAACTCAGGGTCTGGGCGCTGTCTCTCAGCTCTCCAGCTCAAGGCTAGCACCCTGCCACTGTGAGTCCTGAGCTTGGTGCTTGAGTGCTTCCCCCCAGCTTTTCAGCTCAGAGCTAGCACTCTGCCACTTCGAGCTCCAAAGCAACTCTGTCCCAGCATCCTGCTGGCAGATTAGACACCACAGTCTCTAATTCCACCTCTTGGGCGGAGGAAAAACCCGTAACCCAAGATTGAGTTTTCCCATTAATGGTCAAAGCAGCCTTTCCATTAGAGGATCCATCTGTAAATACCAAAGCAGCAGAAGATAAAGGCGAGGCCTGTACTATGGAAGGAAATAGAAACGTATGACACGCAGCAAATTGGAGAAGTTTGTTAGACGGGTAGTGATGCAAAATTTTCCCCGTATAATTGGCCCAAGCAATGGCCCAAGAATCGCAATGGGCGAATAGCCAATCTTGTTGTTGTAGATTATATGGGACACAGATAAAATGAGGTTCCTGACCTAAATATTTACGGGAATCCACTCAGCACATATGTATCAGATTAGCTACCAATTCGTAGTAGGGGGTCAGCACTTTGCCGGGTGTTGATGGTAGATAAAGCCATAAAAGTGGGCCATCCTGCCACAATACAGCAGTTGGGGAGTGAGAAGTAGCTAAAATATAAACTCCCCATGGTTTAGAATAGTCACAATAGGTCACTTGTTGCTGGGAAATTGCCTTTTCTACAATTTGGATGGCCCTCCTGGCGTCAGGATTTAATTCACGCAAGGATGTAGGGTTGGTATCTCCTTTTAAGAGATCAAAAAGGGGTTTTAACTCTCCTGTGGAGAGCTTTAGATAAGGCCGAAGCCAATTTATATCTCCTAAGAATTGCTGAAAATCATGAAGAGTTCTTAAGTGGGAAGTTTTTAATTGTATTTTTTGGCTTTTAAAATAGTGTGGGCCTAATATATGGCCTAGATATGTAAAAGGGGGGTGTTCCTGAACCTTTTCAGCTGCTATTATAAGGCCAAAGAGGCTCAGATCTTGCTTTAGTTGTCCAAAGGCTTGTCGTACGACGATAGGGTCAGAACAAGCCAACAAGATGTCATCCATATAATGAACAATATAAACAGAAGAAAATTTTTCACGAGTGGAAGAAATGGCTCTAGCTACAAAACTTTGACATAAAGTTGGGCTATTTGCCATGCCCTGTGGGAGCACAAGCCAGTGATATCGCTTCATGGGTTCTTTAAAATTAACAGAGGGGACGCTGAAGGCAAAGCGCTTACAGTCTTGAGGCGCCAGGGGTATAGTATAGAAACAATCCTTCAAATCTATAATAATCTTATAAGTATCCTTTGGGATTGCCATGGGTGAAGGCAAGCCAGGCTGTAGGGCCCCCATCAGTTCCATTGTCGCGTTAACCTTTCTCAAATCCTGTAACAGCCTCCATTTACCTGACTTTTTCTTTATAACAAAAATTGGAGAATTCCATGGAGAGTTAGAAGGGGCCACATGTCCCAAGTCCAGCTGTTCCTGTACCAGCTGCTGAGCTGCAATGATCTTTTCTAGAGAAAGAGGCCACTGTTCAACCCATACCGGTTGTTCAGAGAGCCAATTTATGGGATCAGCATGAGGGGGAGGGCAAACGACAGCTCCCGTCAAGGGATACCCCAATCCTTGTCTCGTAGGGTGAGACTGGGGTTGGAGTGGCTCTAGCTCCCCCTGTGCTGCTCGGCCTAGTCCCCTAAAGGGGAGGAGGCCTTGATCAAGTAACTGCTTAGTGACCGCAGCACTAGGACTAAACATATACACTCCCATTTTTTCCATGATATCACGACCCCATAAATTAATTGGCAGATGATCCAAGACAAATGGCTGAAAATGACCAGAGTGCCCTTCCTCATCTCTCCAAACAAGGATCGCACTGCTCTGCTGTGGGTCAGTTGCTTGCCCAACCCCCTGTAGGGAAGTCATAGAGGTTGTCAGGGGCCATTGGGCTGGCCAATGTTTTTTAGATATCACAGACACATCTGCTCCAGTGTCTAATATTCCTTTAAAGGGCTTTTCTTGTATAAATATAGTCATCTCAGGCCTCTCTTGTTTTATGCTTTGTACCCAATAGATATCAGAAGATCTAAATCCTCTCTGTCCACATGGGGAATTAGCAGTCTCCCCGGGAGGTAAAGGCACAAGTATTAATTGTGCTAATTTTTGACCGGCTGGGATCGATACCACGTGTTTCGGGGCAGAGGCCATAACTTTGATTTCTCCAGTAAAATCCTGGTCAATTTTGCCAGGTGTAATCTGTATCCCTTTAAGGGCTGAGCTACTTCGCCCTAACAGCAATCCAGCCACTCCCGGGGGAAGGGGGCCGAAGACCCCCGTGGGGAGAGCTTGTGTCCCCATCTCTGGGGTCAATACTGAGCAGGTGGAGGAACAGAGGTCCAATCCTGCACTTCCTGGGGTGGCACGGAGGAGGCCGGAGACTGATCTTGGGGGGTTGTTAGAAGATGCACTTGTGGCCGAGAAGAGGGAGGGACTGCCCCATGGTTTTGCGGGGCCAGGGGCTGGCCCCTTCTCCAGTTTCCCAAATACGGGCGGCCATTGCGATTTGTTGCTGACTTGCAATCTTTAGCCCAGTGCTTCCCTTTACCACAGCGTGGACATGTGCCAGGTGATTTTTCTCTCTTTTGCCTGGCCTGGAGTGGGCATTGCGTCATCCAATGTCCTATTTGTCCACAAGAAAAGCAACGCCCTGGGGGTCTAGCATCCCGAGAATGCCGCTGACCTCTATATTTTAGAGACTCACTAACAGTCTTTCCTTGAGGAGCGGCGGCTAAAGTAAGGCCTTGTACATGGGAGGGTCCAATATCAGCACACAGTGAAATAAAGTCCGTGATTCCTCCCTTATTCCTATGGGGTCTGATAGCCGCCTGACAGGCGGCGTTGGCATTTTCATAGGCTATGTGTCTAACTATACTCTCCCTTGCATTCTCATCTTGTACTAGGCAGTCTGCAGTCTCCATTAATCGAGACAAAAATTCTAGATAAGGTTCATTCGGTCCCTGTTTAACTTCTACTAGATTTTTTGTAGGATTGGAATTGCGTAACTTTTTCCAAGCCTCTCTCGCCGCAGCATTTATTTGTAAATAGGCCTCCTTTGCATAACCCAATTCATCTTCGGTGTTTTTATAGGTTCCCTCTCCTAACAACTGATCAACAGTGTAAGGCAGGTTCTTAGACCTATTTGTTTCAATTTTAGCCCGACACTGTGCAGTGAACTCTGTCTCCCATAATAAGTACTCTCCTGCACTAAGGCATGCTCTGGCAAGCCGCTTCCAGTCATTTGGGCATGCAATACCAGCACACGCGGCCTCCAATATTACTTGAGTAAAAGGGGCAGTTGGCCCATATTGGGAGCAGGCATTTTTTAAATCCTGTAATAGTTTAACAGGAACAGGTTGATGGTATACTTGTTCATCATGATCAACTAAACTAGGGAAGCATCGAGGCCCTGAAATACCTTCCCTCTCTCTAGCAGCCTGAGTCAGGTTTAATTGCGATGCACTGTGCCTGGTTGTAGTGCCTGTTAAAAGGGACTTGTTGCTAGGGCCTTTAGGCTTGCCTAAAGGTTGAGAAAGGGATTGAGGCCGTAAGGCTGCAGCCGGAGGCGGTGGGTGTGAGGGGTAAGGTTTAGAATCAGACACCATAGTGGCCTGAGGGTCATATTTCTTTCCTACTTCTGGGGGGGCTCTCTGCTCTGTCCCCATTTTCGATAGAAGATGTAGCATTTCTTCTAACTTCTTCTCTATCGTAGCCACCCGGCCCTCCAATGACTCATCATAACTTTCCTCCTTGGTATTCAGACCTGAATTCTGATACTCAATATCTACTGGTTGTTGTTCCCTTTGCAAGATCTCACTTAGACTCTCTTGGGCTGCGGCATATGGCTCAGCCTCAGGTTCTTCAGAAGGGTCCTTTAACTCATAAAGTTCCCTTAATTCAAGATTAAGTTCAGCATCTTCATGTAGAGGATCTATGTATTTACTTACTAAATTCCATACAGTAGTAGCCTCTACTGGGGTCTTTTCGGGGCCATATACATCATAATAATCTTGAATTCTTTTTCCTATCCGCTGCCAGGCTTTTTGGAATTCCTCCTCTATAGACCTCGGGCATGCCTCCTTGAGAAACTGTAGGAAGCTCTGAAGCACCCCTTTTTCCACCCACGTTCCGTGGGCTTCAAATAGGCCTGTTAAGATCGGTAGAAATAACCCATGACTATTAGCTTGACCCATAATTTTTACTCCTGACTATACTCTCTTAATAGTCCTACGATGTGTTACTCACCACAGGGAGGGGTCCTTCACCTTCGTCCCAGATTTTCAGGGTCCCTGTTCGGGCGCCAGATGCCGGGGCCAACCGGCAGCAAACCAGGGTTCGCAGATTGGGGTTCCTGAAATAGGGGACAAGGACTAGGAAGAAAAAGAAGAGAGACAGACACACTGGGTCCGGGATGTCCGCAGTCCAGGCAAAGACTGCCGAGACTGCCGCGTTTATTTTCCACTCCCCCTTCTTCCCTCCTCCTCTCCCAGGGAACCTCCAGGTGTTACATTCATATGGTAATTCTCAGGTCATTTACATAGAATAGGGCCAGAAAGCAATAAGACAATATAGCCATCATCTGATGCAAGTCAAGGTACAGTTTGATTCCACTCTGGCTCCCAACACTGTAGATATATAGATTTAATTCTATCAAATTCCCAGTTAACATTAAAGAAATCAATAAGCTAGTCCTAAAATTTACATGGATTTTTTTTCTTTTTTTAAAATGATCTTTATGTAGTTGTACTATGGAGTTGCCATTCAGCAAAGTAGCTTATGGATACAGTGTATCTTGATCAATTCACCCCTTTCAACAAATTTAAGGAATGAAACATTTTTAAAAAAAAGAATAATTAAGAAGGAAAACTATTCTTCCTAATAGGCTTTTCAATAAAGCTTCAAAATCAAGTTTCTAATACTTACATAAGAATATGCATATAGATCAATGAATATAATGAAAAGAAATAAACATTTGTATTTATTATTGATTTTTGGCAAATGTTCCAAGAGAGTTAAATGAAAAAATAATCTTTTAAACAGATAGTACTAGAATAGCTGTATATTTACATGCAAATAAGTTAATTGGGACTCTGTCATCATACCATACAAAGCAAATCGAGGCCCATCTTGTCTAAATTAACCTTTTGTGTTTCAAAGGATGCTACTGAGAAAGTGAAAAGACAGCTTGATGAAGCAAAATCAGCTTTCTCAAATTAGACATTTGATAAGACACGTGGATCACTTGGAACTCTTACAATTTTATAATTAAAAGTTAATTTAACACAGTTTAAAAATTGGCGGAGGGCCTGAGGAGACATTTGTCCCCAAAAGATACATGAATGTTTAATAAACACATGAAAAGATAGACTTTTAGTTGCTGGAGAAATGAAGTTTTAAACCAAAATGAGATACCAATAGGTATTCACTAGGATTGTTGTAGTAAAAGAATTAGACCATAACTTGTGTTGAGAAGGATTTAGAGAAAACAAATCACTGCTGGGAGGATAAAGTAAAGCAGTCATTTTGGAAAGCAGTTTGTAATTCCTCTATAGAATAAGCATATCCTGTTACTGAATAAATTCCACCCCTAGGTAAAAACCTGTATCCATGTGTGCATTTATACCGGCATTATTTACAACGGCCAAATAATGGAAACAACACAGAGATCCTTGTCTTGATGAGTGGGTAAATAAATTTCAGGAGCTGTAGGAAACAATATGAAGTTGAGAAACGTTTGAGTTTAAAACGTGTCATTTTGTGTATTTGGATGGCTGGACATGTTTCTACATGAGCAATCACTTCTTATTCTATTAAGAGAAAGTTCCCCCCAAAATTTCTTTTTGGTTTCTTTTACCTGTGAGCTAAGTTCCTTTCCTTTCTTCCCATGGGCCCTAAAATAGCTTTATTAATAGGAATATATGATATTTGTGTTTAAAAAAAAAAAAACCCGGGGTGGTCTGAGATGTCTGTCTTCCATTCTGGCATTTCCCTTTACACAACCATTTAGAATTTTCTGTTTAAAAACTGGCATTCTAATAGCTTTTCTTTGGCTTACAGCCTGGGTTGCAGACTGAAGCAGCAAATTAGGAATGTTAAGACTTCCCCCAAAGAAAAAATGTTTGTTATGAAAGTAGAGCTGATGTGACACTTAGAATTAGAGCTTCTTGACTTGTCTAAATGACAGTTAATGATCTTTTTCTTTTTCTTTTGTTAGTGGGGAGAAAAAGTGGGTGAGGGGTAGGGGGTTTGGATGAAAGAAATGCCCAGAGGCTGGTAATAGGTTTGGCTCAGCAAACTGTTAAATGTCAGATACACTGTTGATAATACATCTTTTGTCTCTTTTTAGGAGCTAATTTTGTTACTCGAAAAATTAGTCGGTCAGTAGCTAAGATTTACCTTGGACAACTGGAATGTTTCAGTTTGGGAAACCTGGATGCCAAACGAGACTGGGGCCATGCCAAGGACTATGTAGAGGTAGGAACTGACTCGTTCCATTCTTACAAAATGCCTGGATCAGTTGATGTTTTAAATGCTAGATCTGTGGTGAAAAGCATGACTGAGAGGTGGTGGCATGCATTTTCTGCTGTTGTTCATAGTGTTAAATTTGTGGTACTTTCAGTTAAGGCTTGATGGTTCAGAAATAACATGTTGATTACATTGAATATTACTTAAACAAGAAAATCTTTCACAAATTGTTTTTTAATTAATTAAAGGAAATGTATTGGTCATTGCTTTGAATGGTGAATGCATAGCTGGATGAAAAAGTATTTGCTGTTCTTCCTCACTTTCTCAAGCTTTCAGTCTGTCCCATTTATTTCAGCTTCTATCTCTTTCCTACTTAATACTTAGACATGTACCTGGAAAACAGCTGGTTTGGCTAAAAGTACTAGCACTCAGCGCTTCAAGAAATAACATATAGTCTCAAATTATGTTATCTATGACCTTTCAATTTATATTAGTCAATGAAATTGCTCTCAGAGTAATACTCTTAGGGAACTTTGGTTTTGTAAGTCTTATAACACCATACTCTTCTTGCCATTGAGCACCAATGAGCTTTGTCAGAAGGAGAGTAGGGAAGGGGAAGGGAAGAGAGACTAGTATCAGAGAATAATGGATATAGTTTCAGCTCCATGATTGTTCTGTGGGCAAACATAAACAGTCGTGGTAGAGGCATAGCTCTTTTCCCCAGAGTTGCTTGTTCTTATTCAGCTTCATACAGATTTCCTGTGCCCGTGGAATCTTTTTGTACTGAAGATTTATTGTTTGTTTTTAATTGTTGGGGAAATGTATAGAGGGGTGACATTTACATTCGTCAGGTAGTGGGTGCAGTGGGTGCATTACTTCTTGAATATTGACATTTCTTCTCGTGTTCTTTTTTTTTTTTTTTTGGCCAGTCCTGGGCTTGAGCTCAGGGCCTGAGCACTGTCCTTGGATTTTCTCAAGTCTAGAGCTCTACCACTTGAGCCTCAACACCAGTTCTGGTTTTTTTCTATGTATGTGGTACCGAGGAATCAAACCGAGGATCTTCTTGCATGCTGGACAAGCACTCTACCACTAGGCCAAACTCCTGGCCCTCTTATCATGTTTTTGTCCCCCTTTCTCTTCCCCTTCTGCCCCCTTATACTGAAGATTTTTTTTATTTAAATTTTATTGTGATATACAGAGGAGTTACAATTACATAAGTAAGGTAGTGAGTACACTTCTTTTTTTTTTTTCCTTTCTTTAATTATTTTGCAAGTGCTAGGGCTTGTTCTGGGCCTGGGCACTGTCCTATAGCTTTCTCAAGGCTATCACTCTACCACTTGAGCCACAGTGTCACTTCGGACTTTTTCTGTGTATGTGGTACCAAGGAATCAAACCTAAGGCTTTGTGCATGGTAGACAAGCACTCTACCACTGGGCTACACTCCTAGTCCTTACAATTCTTTTTAAGCAGTGCTACCACCTCTCTCATTTTCTCCTCTCCTTAAGTTGTAAAGTTCATTTCCAACATAATGTCTAGTGAATATCACTGTTGAATTGGTTCAACCTTTGTCCCAATGTTTCTGTAATTCCTCTTTCTGTCCCCAGATTAGTAAACTTACATACAAGACAAAGGGTGCAGAAATCAAAGAATCAGAAAATAAACCAAAGGGAAAAAAAGAAATAACTGAAAACAGTGTAATTTAAAAAAAAAACTCTTCTTTTTCCCATTTCTTGGCGTTCATTTCTATAAACATTATTTTATATAGTCATTTATACATAGCTACTGAGCCATGTGATCCTTTCCTAAGAATATTTTCTGATGTTCTCACTGTGCAAATGCTTAGAGCGTTGTTTAATTAATCATGTCCAAGTACAGTTATTTGTCTTTTATTATCCATTGGATTAACTTGTAGATTTATAGACATATTCTAGTTATTACAAATGAAGGAAATCATGGTACCTATGTTTCTTTGGATCTGGCTTACTTCATTCACTGTAATGTTTTTAGTCTTTCCATTTCTTTTTTCTATATATTTTTATTTTAACTAATAGAAGGGTTACAATATATTCACCAGATTGATGGTGCATTACTTCACATACATTGATACCCTTTCTCGTGTATTAGTCCCCATTTCCCTCCCCCACCCCAGTCCCTCATCTTGTTTTCTTCCCTTCCCTATCCAACTTTATACTGAAGATTTTTATCTGGGAAATCTGATATGCCTTTCTAGATACTTCTGTAACTTAAAAAGAAACTTACAAACATTTAAAAAGATAATTTGCAAAAAGGAAAGTAAATAAGTGGTTTACTTACTAACATTAAGACTCATTTTTTATGTTGTGACTTTATGCTTTTTATTTTTACAGCTAAACATGTATATATATATATGTGTGTGTGTATATATATATTTGAGCATGTGACTGATTTATGTACAGAAATTCTGATTTCAAATTTTGGGCAGTATAGTCTTTCAGGTTTTTAATAGGGTCTTCCAAGCTATAATTATTACAAAGAAACATTGACGGCTATAGCCCTTAGATATATATTAAGAATATTATACCAAAATCACCATATTTTTACAAATTAGAAGAAGAGAAAGGAGATGTGAGTAGGAAAAGCTAACATACTAGTGTCCAACTTAAGTGGCCTTTACAACTGGAAAGAAGGAAGCAAGTTTTATTAAAAATAATTAAATACATACAGTACTTTCTCAGTCAGATCATTTTTGTGTGTACCTGTCTAGCACTTGCCATGAACTTAGAGCCACATAGAAAGTGATACACAAAGTCTTCTCTTAATTCCAGAAGAAGAGAGACAAATTCTATTCCATTTTAGAGTACTCAGGCAAAAAAGAAGCTTGTATTGGAATGAAGTCCATTTTAATAAAGGAAATGCTATAGCAGTGTGTTGTGCTTATTACTGGATGATTGTTTCTTCTTTATACTTTTTATTTTTTCATATCTTTAAAATGGATAACATGTAAACTTATAATCAGGAGAGGGAAATCATACTCTAAAAATACAACAGAAAAATCCAATAAAAAATTAAATATGTATGTCAAGAGAATACATTTTGTTAACTGGTGGCTCTGCTATCAATTTTTACAATTGCTTGACAAAATGTTGTTTGTGTTAGTAGGATAAGGTGCCTCAAGCCAAAATATCTGAGATTAAGGTGTTCAGCCCTTTTAATAAAAATGTGAAACTGTCACATTCCATAGACACACAGAGTTTAAGGCATTCTTCTTCATATCCAAGACTTGATCTGTTGGATAAGACAAGAGATTTTTGTGTATTGAAGGTTTCTTGGGGTTCTAAAGTGTAGCATATGTTGGGAATATATAGTTTTTATGTGCTCTCAAAATCTAAATTTCTTGATTTCTGAAAAGGCAACATTATTAAGAATTCACAGCTCACTATTCTCCATTTAGAGAACTATTTCCATTCTTGGTCATTCTATATTTATTTAAATGAAGTAACTAAGAGAATGGTGATTGAAAGTCCATTTATTACCAGAAATACATAGAAAGTTATATCCAAACTTTTATGTAAATAATCATTAAGAGATGCAAAAGGAGAAGTTGACTTTTCTGCAATGCATATGCATTCTGGCAGAGTAATCAGTGTTAGATTGAAAAACTGTCACATCTCTTGCACATGTTGTAATTTTATCATGGTTCTCATTCAAACATGGTGTTGGTAAATCTTTAGATTAGGGACTCAAACATTTTTAATTACAAATGACTCTCTGAGTAGAAAGCATTGGCTCCGCAGCTGGATAGGGAACAGGGAATCCCAGTTGTGTTAGTGGATTACTTTTCCACCCTAAACAAGTTGACTCATCTGTAAAAAGGACAAAATAATAACCCTATAAAAAGTTGCCATTAAGGTACTAGACATGATTAATCTACCTGTCTTATAAATATATTGGCAGCAATGTATATGAAATCATTCTTGTGGCTTATTCTGATTAGTTAGCATCTATTTGTAGTCTGCCTTCCTAGATCAAAATTCCCTAAAAATTATTTAAGTGAATGAAATATATTTCCATGTGAAATGAAGATGGTTTACTAGAACTATATTATGTTATCTGTACTTCAAAGTAATAGCCATTTCAAGTTATATCTTTTCCAATGTTTGCTGTAAACATTTTCTTTTTTATATATATTTTTACTGTAATTAATACAAGGGTTACATTATATTCACCAGATAGAAGGTGCATTACTTCACAAACATTGATACCCTTTCTCATGTGTTGGTCCCTATTTCCCTCCCTCACCCCCACCCCTCATCTTGTTTTCTCCCCTTCCCTATCTATTTCAAATAACCAAATATGCATATATCAGATAACAAGGTGAAATATTGTAACAATATGAGATAACCAAGGGACAGCAAAAGAGATGAGAGATAACATAGTACATTAAGGACAACAATCACTCATTATATGGCTTTTGTTTCTGTATCCTAGAGGTCCTTTCATTTTGTGTCATACTGTATGGCATACTATATGTATATATGTTTTTGATTTACAGAATAACTGAATACATTTTTTACTATGAATATCCATATAACTACCACCAGTAACTTTTGAAAAATGGTACTTCTTAATCATAGTAGTGCTAATGACTGATTTTAGACACTAAATTTAAACAAATACAAGTTAGCAAAAACTTGCAAATCTTTTTTTAAAGCAAGAATAATCTTTATTCCTTGGAAATACATTTGTAAAAATGTTCTCAGAGAGATGAAGATTCAGAACGCATTTATATAGATGCAGGGTAAACACGTCTGCTAAAACAAAACACACCTGTAAACAAATATCTCAGGAGGAGTTGATGGGTGGCTGATTTCACCATGCAAGATGTGCAGCTAACTCCTTCGCCTGAATTTACTTTTGGGGTAACCAAGAGATCACATCTGGGCAAGAAAATAAAAACTTGCAAATCTTGTAAGGTATAATTACATGAAGCTCAGAACATTGTAATTATTTTTGAAAGAGAAAATAACCTATTTTTCTGATCTCTTCATAAGCTGATTTCATGCCTACTTCCTTCAGATACACAGATATAACTCCTAAGTATACACAGAGATGTAACTCCTTTGATAAGAACATACTAGGGCATGGCAACCACATTCAAAAAGACTAACTTTTGTTTCACTGATGGCGGAAAACTACTAAGGGAAGAACTTCGCAGTCTGGCATGTTTATTCTCCATGTCATCTATTGAACACTATTATGGACACTGTTCTACTAGCTTTCTAACAAAAAAAAAGCCTTGCATGACTAAAAAAATGTAATATACTGCACAAAATGAAGCAGGGTTTTTTTTTTTTGTCTTTTTTTTTTTTTTTGTCAGTCCTAGGCTTGGGCTCAGTGCCTAAGCACTGTCCTTGGACTTTTTCAAGGGTAGAGCTCTACCACTTGAGCCTCTGCACTACTCCTGGCTTTTTTCTATGTATGTGGTACCGAGAATTTGAACCCAGGTCTTCGTGCATGCTAGGCAAGCACTCTGCCACTAGGCTAAACTCCCGGCCTGAAGCATATTTTTAGTAGTAAAATTGACTGCCCCAAACTTGTTTTACCTGGAACACTTTGAACAAAAGGTAGCTTTAAACACCTATTAGTACTGTTCTAGACTAAGAAATGGTACTATTTGTTTGAATAAAAATCACAGTAAGTCTGGTTAATAAGATCCCACCTGTGATGCATGCTGATAAAAGTTTCTGAAACATAACTCTCCCTAAAGACATAACTCTCCCCAGAACATATTGAGAGCTAAGATCATTGGTAGATATGTGGTAGAAGTAAGTTTAAAATTTACAAGATGGCCCCTTGTCATTGAGGGATACAGGAGATGAAGACCCCCTAATTCTAAGTCTTTCCAGGTTGTCATGCAGATTTAGAGGTGGAATAAGTTTCATTAAATGTAACATCCTACTCTTCCATCATTTTTCTTTAGGGAGTTCAGGCTGAATGACTGTAATGCTACTTATAGAAATAAAAAATTATTGTTGAGCTGTTGTAAACCTACATACATAAGGCCATATAGGATAAGGCTAAATGAAAGGATCTCCAGGATATGGAAACAAGAGCTTTATCTTATGTGATTGTTGTTCTTAATGTACTATGTTATTTCTCTTCTCTTTTGTTTCCCTTTGGTTAATCTCATATTGTTACTGTATCTGACTTTGTTACCTGGCATATTGTATATACATTTATTTGTTTATTTGAAATAGAAAAGGGAAGGGGGAAAAAGATGATTGGGAAGGGATGGGAGGAGGGAAATGGAGACCCATCTATACATTACAATAAAAAATTATTGTTGCATGTTAGGTATTTATTGTGTGTCAAAAACTGTACTACAGAATATAGTTTTTCTTATAGAACTCATTATCTTATGAATCTAAAAGTTCTGAAAGATACTTCCTCATTTTACATATAGAAGGAACTTAGAATAATTAAATGTGCCCAATGCCCTGGAAAGTAAATGCAAATGAAACAAGAACTGCAGCCTGAGTCTGGATCCTATGTCATTCTCCTATCTACTTACATATACTGATAAAGGAATGAGAATATTTACAATGTGATCTGAGTAACATTCCATTTTTAGGCAAGTGGAAAATTAAGGGGTTTCCCCCCCCCTCACTTTTTTTCTTCTTGCTATTCTTGACCCAGGAGGAAAAGCAATATCTGGAAGATAAGAATCTGACAGAAATAACTTTTCAATCTTGCCAGAACTCTGATTCTGGTGCTATCAGGCAGAGATAAGGAGAATACATTTAAGGAAGTTTTACAGTGAGTTCTTCATTGCCCTCTGTTTACGAATTTCCAGTTCGTAGCTGCTGCAAAGACATTGGAAAACTGGGATCTCCTATAGGAGATACCATCTATGGACAGAGCTGGGGAGAACTGACCATCATTTCCTTATTCTTTCTACCCCATCTGTCTAGTATTTTAGATAGACAGATTTTTGATACACAAATTTGAATAAGAAGCCATTTACGTTAACAACTTATTTAAGGGAAGTTGGCTGATTGAACATCACTATCACCAAGCCTCTGTGTGTGTGTGTGTGTGTGTGTGTGTGTGTGTGTGTGTGTGTGTGCGTGTTCATTCATGGGCTCACAGTAATATGTAAAAGTAGCATATTTTTTTTTGTTTCAGTCCAAAACTGTTTTAGTAAGGCCTCATACACCAGGAAGAGAGCATAAGATTGTATTTACCTCCCAAAGTAAGGAGGTAAGCATACTAGATCTCCTCTATATCTGAACAGTATCATTGCATCTTAGAAGGCCTTACTCTAAGAGAAATGACAGGACATGTTCCTGAAGAGCCCATCCAATTGGGGTCTTTGGCAATTAATGATTAGGTAGAAAATAAGGTTAGTGAGGGAATTTCTACTAACTCTGGGAATCAGATCCCTTATTTAGGAATTAGGATATTCTGAAATGGAAGGAACATATGTCAGTGGCCTGCTGTATTAACCAAACTTAAAATTTTCAAATTTTGACTTTTTATATTGACTACTGACATAGTGGCTACTATTTTTCATTTAACTGGGAATATAACATTCTGGAAGCTTTGAAAAACACTAAGGAAAAATTAAAGTAACTTTATAAATAGACCCCTCTTACCTGTATTTAGAAGAACATGATGGTTTCTGTGTGTTTCTAACTAACACAAAGACATTTATACAATCAACTCAGGTCTAAATTAAAGAAAAGGGAAATATAGGTCTTATTTGAGGAGTATATAACAGATTTCATATATTTTATAAACATAAAACATTTAGATTAAGCAACTATTCCTGTTCTATAAGAAAATACTATCTATACACAGTAAAGAAAAAAAACCTATTTCTCCCGTATAACTTTGAAAAACTTATATAATTAATTTGACTCACCATTTCAATTCTGTTTTCTTCTTTTTTCTACATCTATGAATCTTGGTTTAAATGTTGTACAATTTTTTTTGGAGAAGGGGGCATTGGTGGGGACCCGACAGTGATGATGCTAGGTAAGCACTTTACTATTGAGATGTATCTATCCTAAGCCTTGTGCAGCAAAGCAGGTTCCCAGTATAATGTTTTTTTAGCCCAAGAAAAATACTGGAGTTCTCAGCTGTTTGTTTCAGTTGGCCAAGTGACTTAACTGACATGAGAATGAAAGCCTAGGATGGATCATACTCCCAAATCTGAAACTGTTGACCCAGTTTAAATTTTTGTCTTCAAGAAAGATATGTATCCTTTACATTTCTCAGACTTGTTAACTTTTCATCCATGCATAATTTGCAAATATAAGGGTAGATATATTTTAGGTCACAGTTCCAGTTTAACTCTAAATACTCAAAATTGAGCATATGAACTAAGTACTGGTGGGTCATACCCATAATCCTAGCTACTCAAGAGACTAAAATCTGAAGACTGGTTATGAAACCAGCCTGGGCAGGAAGTCACACAAAATTTCTTATCTCCAATTAGCTAGCAAAAAGCCAGAAGTAGATTGATGGCTCAAGTGCTAGAACACTAGCTTAGAGCACAAAAACGGAAGAACGGCATTGAGGCCCTGAGTCTAAGCCCAGGATTAGCATGTGTGCGCGCGCGTGTGCGTGCGCGTGCGCGCGCGCGCGCGCGCGCGCGCACACACACACACACACACACACACACACACACACACACACACACACACACAGCAAAAAGCAAACAAACAAACAAAAGGCAAATACCTGAGCATATAACATTTAACTGGAAAAGTAGTCCTTAACTTACGTATTTGTTGGAGGGTGAGAGGAGATGAGGGCGGGAGAAAAAATTACTTAGAATGTAGTTGCAGATTCTCCCAGTGCACATGGCTTAAGAAACTGCAAATGTCATTTAAATTCTAATGAGTAATAATTAAATACATTAAGGTGGAAACTTATACTCCACCCTGTAGTCACTCCCATTAGATAGAGCTGGTCTACATCATACTGTGTTCCTATGAAATTCTTGGTTCTAGGCCTGAAAGTGGAAATAAGGAAAACTAACCAAATAATTTCACACTGAGATTATGATCTTTCAGCTTTCTCCTGAATAGGATTCCTTAGCTTCCTCTTGTCATCCTCATTGGTCTGTCTAACCTGCTTCCTTAATGAACTCAGGCCTCATACTCTGGGTCCCTGGACTCCCATTCCTATGTTATGTCCACCTATATTTAATAACATAAACTGTTTAATTTTAATAACAAGACCGTTTGTATGTTACAGAGGCATTACCTCATAAATATGATCTCATCTAAATTTGTTGATTTTACTTATAGAAATGGAAGGGGGGAAAACCAAGACGGGTGGGGGGGGGAGGGAAATGGGTACCAAGACATGTGAAAGGGTATCAATGTATGTGAATTAATGCACCTTCTATCTGGCAAATATCATGTAACCCTTTTACTAATTACAATAAAATAAAAAAAAGAAATATGGGTCTTTCGTACTCAGTGTTTCATATTTGTACTAATACACTGTAGATAGGGCTTGCAATTGAGGCAGTCTTTCTTACTTCCTTGAGTTTTGTGCATGTGAACTATTGCTAACTGAAGCTAACCTATAGTTATAGTTTTTCCTCCCTTCCCTTTCACATCCACTCACATACTAAAATAAGTGTCAAAATTCATGTTTTTAAATTCATCCTCAAGTATAGTTTGACTTTATTGTACATATAGGCACTTTTATTTCAAGAGCTCATTTCCCAAAATTACATACTGTATTCTCCCAGAACCTGATAGAGAGGATTGGGGACTGCATATTGCTTTCTAGACAGCAGGCTCTGGGTTTCAGGCTCAGACTTAAGGTCGTTTTCATATAGATAATTTTGTCTTTGCACAAAACAAAGCTATAAAACAAAAACCTGAGCCGAACATTTCTTAAAGCACAGCAAAACAAAATGAAACATTGTGTTTATGTTACTGTTTACTCTATACCAAAATATTTTCTTTTGATTATTGTTTGTAAAAGAGTCACCATGATGATATAGAGATTCTCCTAATCTTTTGCATTTTCAAAGATTTTTGGGGCGTCTGGGGGGATAGTTTAAGTGGTAGAGTGCCTACATAGCAAGCACAAGGCTTAATTCAAACTCTACTATCAAAAAAATTATTTCTTGCAGTATGGCAGTTCCTCAAAAGACTAAACATAGAGCTCCAGAAACAAGGACATACTAAATCCACTAGCACAACGATGTTCATTGCAGCACTATTTACCATAGCAAAGATATGGAACCAACCCAGATGTCCCTCATTCAATGAGTGGATCAACAAGTTGTGGTATTTGTACACAATGGAATTCTACACTGCTGTCAGAAAGAATGACATCGCCCCATTTGTTAGGAAATGTAAAGACTTAGAAAAAGTCATATTAAGTGAAGTAAGCCAGACTCAAAGGAACATAGGCTCAATGGTTTTCCTCATTTGTCATAATCAATAGAAACTTTGGGGTCTCCTTGCAGAGATTTGCAATAGAGCAAAACCTAGATACATAAGGCCATACAGTATGACGCTAAATGAAGGGACCTCTAGGATTGTTGTCCTTAATGTACTATGTTATCTCTCATCTCTTTTGCTGTCCCTTGGTTATCTCATATTGTTACAGTATTTCACTTTGCTATCTGATATATTGGATATATTTGTATTTGGTTATTTGAAATTGGATAGGGAAGGGGGGAAAACAAGCTGAGGGGTGGAGGTGGGGGGGAGGGAAATGGAGACCAAGACATGAGAAAGGGTATCAATGTATGTGAATTAATGCACCTTCTATCTGGTGAAATATAATATAACCCTTCTATTAATTACAATAAAAATGTATGAAAATATTATTTCTCCCAGCTGTTAACTTTAATAAAACTGGGATGAGATAACTAATAATTTTATAGAGCTTATTGATTTTGAGATCATTGAAATGATACTGGTGATCATTCATCTGATATGTTCATCTGCCTGTTTTTTGATTACTCTGAATAGGAATGGTGAAACCAGGTTATGTGGATTAGATATTATAGGAAATAGAGTCAGTATTGTATATCAAAAATAGTTTTGACATTTAATTGAAATGAGATTTGACTCACAACATCATTCTGTGCCATGCTTTGTACTACTGTACTTTGGTAATATTCAAAAGCCATTGTCTTCTTGAAGTCTTATTTCCAGTATTTCCAACTTGATCAAGTTGCTTTAGATACTATGAGTGCATTGTGTATGTGAGTTAAATATGCCACATGTAGATGAATTTGGGGCTCAGTTCAATGAAGGTCCATTAGAGAAAAACAAATCAGACATTCATTGGACTTCGCAGAATTATCCCAAGGCACAGTGGAGAAATCTTTTGAGAACTGGTTTGCATTTTTGATGTAGGTTTCATATGGAAATTATCACTTCAGTTATCAAAGAAAAACAAAATTTCCTATGTACCTCACAGACTCATACACAACACTTGAGATGCTTTGTGGGTTTTTTTTATTATTATTGTTATTATAGAGAATGGTTGGGCCCACATAAATACTGTCCCGTACTCCCTTCAGAATCTGTAAGGAGTGAGGCCTAGGATAATCAAGTTAGTCCCCATAACATACTATGCTACCTTCTGTTAGGTCAGAGAAGTTCTTTAAATCAAGATCAGGGTTTCATTCATCATTATTTTTATCACACAATAATCAACATCACACAAAATCAACAATAACTAGTACATAACAGATGCCTAGTAAATAGATGATTCTTATCCTTTATAAAATTTATAAAGATAAAATACATGCATATGAACTTTGTTTCATTTACTTTTTACAACTAGATATGTTTTCTTAGCAAAAAAGAAAAAACAATTCCACTGGACATAATCTTTTCATGTTTTGGTTGAATTCTGGTGGATTTGCTTGATTCTAGCAAATTGTTTTCAAGGTTATGTCTCTGTGGCCGCTTGTGGACTATAAAGGAAACTGAGTTGTGCATATATAATCTTTTTACACCATAGCCAATTTTCCCATCATTTCTAGATTTTATAGAACCTATATTTTATCATTAGATGCTATTCCTATTTTTAAAGAGGAATATCTGAGTATGCAGAATATAGAAAAACTGTTCATGATTTATGAAACTGAACTGAAAAAATACTGTATTTTAAGGCCAGATATTCAAAAGTGTGCCTGATAATGTGGCATTACCTTATTCAAAATTTTCTTTGGACCTTATTTGTTAAGAGTCTTCTAGATAGCCCCAGGTTCTTATCAGAGATGATATTGTTGTTGAAAAACTTTAGACTCTTCCACTTCTATTCTTGTAACATACAAAATTAAACGCAGGCTACTTTCTGTAAAGGATTTTGTATATGAAGTTACTTGAAGTGTGTATGTGTTTGTGTATGTGTGCATGTGTGTGTGTGAGATGCTCGGGATAGAATCCTGGAACTTGCCCATGCTAAGCAGGAACTTAAAGATTCTTATGTAGACTTACCTAACAATATAGGTATAAGAAATATATGTCAACTTTGCTAGAAGAAGGAGAACCTATTAGCTTTTAGTGAGTATGACTTCTTCCTGGGTGTACATCACCCATGTATTTAGAGGCCAAGTCACAGGTTCATCTTGCAGCTTCTGACTCACAGAGCAGAATGTCCAGGCATGAGCTGTGAGTACCTGTGCTGTAAAGAGCAAGTTGTATTATAGGCAGATGACTGTGGCCTCAACCATATGGGCCATTCAGTCCCTCTCCTCAGGAAAAGGCAAAAATCAGGATTACAAGGGCTACATGGTTTCACGGGAATTTTTCGTTTTAGTTTGTCCTTTATGTGAGGAATTGTTTGCAAATTTTCAGAGAATCTGAAATTTCATGTTTGAAAACAAACTATAGAGCTATTAGCAAGCCTTTTCTTAAACATCCAGAGGTTGTCCTATTGTATTTTTGTGATGCTTTCTCATTTACATCTTTAGCAATCTCTGACCATAGTAGTTCAGCAGGAACTGCTAATTGTAATTTTTTTCTTGTGGGTCATGGGGCTTGAACTCTGGGTCTGGGCACTGTTCCTGAGCTCTTCAGCTCAAAGGTACCACACCACTGCTGGGCCTAGGTGTTGTCCCTGAGCTCTTCAGCTTCAGGATATGGCCCTACCCCTGAGCCACAGCCCCACTTCCCATTTTCTAGTGATTAATTGGAGATAAGAGTCTCGTTCTTTAGTACCTGGGCTGGCTTTGAACTGCAATCCTCAGATCTCAGTCTCCTCAGTAGCTGCTGCTTGTAATTTTTGTAAGAAAGATGGCTTTGAGAGAGGAATCCTGTCTGAAGTCCTTGCTTAGTACCAAGCAGTGAGACACAGGTCTTTCTCCTATCATCAGTATGATACTTTACTAGAATACTTAGTTTCTAGATTAGGCTTTATTACATGTAGTTATCCTTGTGAGATTTTAAAGCAATTTTTCTTTGACTTCAACTATTGACTGCCTAACAAATGTATATCTTTCATTAGGAATTATAAAGAAACCAGTGATTTTGTCATTGGCCTTCTGGGTTCTGTATTAATTTTGTAAAATAATGTAGTGTGAGAAATGGAATGAGAAAGACACAGTAAAATATTCCAGGAGGCAAAAGTCACAAGGCCAGGTCTGCAGGAGACTTTCCCTGCAGGAAGTCGTAATTTAATAGTTGTACAACCATATAATTTGAAGAAGACATCACCTCTATACAGGAAATACAAGTTTAACAGAAATTATTTCATTTGATCCTTATCTTTAAAAAAATGAAATAAGAAGTTTCAAGGAGGGGCCGGGAGTTTGGCCTAGTGGTTAAAGTGCTTGCCTAGCATGCATGAAGACCCGGGTTCGATTCCTCGGTACCACATACATAGAAAAAAGCCAGAAGTGGTGCTGAGGCTCAAGTGGTAGAGCTCTAGCCTTGAGAAAGCCCAATGACAGTGCTCAGACCCTGAGCTCAAGCCCAGGACTGGCAAAAAAAAAAAAAAAAAAAAGAAGTTTCAAGGAATATCAGAGCTTGTTTAACTTCGGTTGTTTAAATTCTATTGCCTTTTGTCACTAGGAGCTGAAAGCTATATGAATCAGGGCCTTTGGGAAACCAAATCATCATTGATTGTCTGGGCCAAATGAATCATCTATTAAAATGATCTGTAATGAATTATGAGTTTGCCTGTTTAATTGTGTGTGGAATAAAGATATAGAATATTAAGAGTATAGTGAGGCTTATAGGTGCCTTTCTTCAGCATTGTAATATTTTATTGTACTTGGATGGATATTCCTTGTCCTTGCCTAGCACTTTCTCTCCCCCTTTTCCCTCTCCGTTTCTTATTCCCTCTTTCTCTACCAGCCTCTTATCTCTTTCTTTTCTGTCCCTATTGGCCCTTCCTTTCCTGTGTTTCCTTCCCTTTCTCTCCCAGGTAGTAGGTGGAAGCCTATATCCATGTCCTTCCTTCAGAGCATGTGAGAGGACCAGCAGCCTCATGCTTGCACACTGGTTTGTATTGTGAAGACCTCCTATAGACATGATGAGGTATGTGGCTGCCCTTGTATTCTGTGCCTTTGTGCTTACGCATAGGGTCACGCTGTAAACAGTGTTACATTGTAACTAAGCCATGCTTTCTAGGTAGAATACAATAATAAAGAAAAAAAGGGCCAAACTTCATAAATCCATGCTTATGTAAAAGTCTCCATGAAATGTCTTTTGAGCAGTTTTCATACCATCAAGAAAGCTGAGAGCACATCTCACTTTCCATCTGAGAAACTGTTCTGGAGGCATCTAGACAGTTTGCATTTGAAAAATAAAGAAATCATTACAGCCTAGCGTGGCTTACATTTGTGAATAGCTCTAAGTATCACTTGTTTTAAAAGAAAAAGCCTTTCTTCAAACTGAAATACATTAAGTAAACTATCTACTTGGCTTTCATTTTTAAATTGCAGTCCTATTGATAACTGAAATTGCATATACTGCTTGCCACATTTACAACTTTACTTTCATACCAGTCTGCTGATATAAGTACTGTTATCCTGTTTTTCCTCCAAGGGGCAAAAAAAATAAAATTAAATGTAGGGCTATAAAATCACTCCATTTGCTCAAATCAAGCTGCCTCCTCTGTATGTTTCCAGCAGACAGTCACTGAGTGCTGCTTTGCTCTGCCCCTGGACACATTCTTCCATCTCCTAGCTCACATTTTTGAGATGTATATGCTACCATTCACTGTTCCTTCTGAACCATCAGCTTCTCCACTTCAGAACAGAGATGGTGTGGGAGAATTGTTTGCCATTCTAGGTCCTATCCTCATTTGGAAATTTATACTCTAGCGAGCACATCCTTCTTGCTTCCTTGAATAGGACTCCTGGTCCCCATGAGCTCCTGGGGCCAGTTTCATCCTTCCCCCTGCTTCTGCTTCTCAAAGTTCTGGACTGTTTGGGGGTCAACTTTGAACTGCTTTCTAGATGTCTTTCAGGGAATAACCTCTTTCTTTTATACTTTTCCCCAGCCAGTTACCTGAGTCTTGCATCAAGAATCTTCAGCTCTTTATTTGTATCCCTGCAAGCCCTCTCATGTATCCCTTTTCCTAGCACCCACTGCTTCTCACAACAACTTGGATGTAGGTGCTCAGTACATTTTTATTAATTGCCAGATGAGAAAATAAATGAATCTTAAGCCATTAGCTTTATAAATTTCTTTAAACACTGAAGCAACTTTAAATATCATCTTCAGCCCCTTCATCTAACAGAACTGTTACTGGCCTGAAACTAAAAGTGCTAAGAATTTGAAGTTCTCCCGTGATTTTTCCAGTCTTGAGGATGTTCTGTATATTGTGGAGACAGGTCATCTCATTTTTTTTGTAGATTAGTAAGGTGCCAAAAGTCAAGGGGTATTAAAGTACCAGTAACCACATATCTCACAAATGCCAAAATGTTTCCAGGATTATTCTGAGCCTTGTGCTTCCAGTTCCTGCTCTCCTGTGCACCTTCTGCCCAGACACTAGGGGGCAGGTCTGTGTCAGGGCAGAGAAAGATACAGTTGCAGCAATCAGCTCAAGTATTTTATTGGTTAATTTTATCATGAGCACACTGAAGAAAAGAAGGCCACACGGCCAGGTTTGAGCTCCACAGACTCAGGTCAAGGAAGATAGAATGAGAACAATTGAAGAGATAAAAATGTGTGCTATACAAAGCTAGGCATGAGAAATAAATGTCAGGTCTAAGTACCTGATATGTAGTGCCTGTATGGTCTGGGGGCTCCTGTACCTTCTTCCTCAAAATACCTGCTGAAGTGTTGTAATGCATTTGGACTTGATGAAATTGTGGCCACCTTTAATTTGTAAGAAGCCAGAGTGTTTTCAGAATGATTCACAGATGCTCAGTGTTATTGGCTTCCAAAATTTTGCATCATTGTCCAAATTGAATTGATCACAGTTTATTGCTATCAAAGAAACCATCCAAATTTATGGGTTAAGCCTACTACATTACAATTTTTTTTTCTTATATCCATTTACTGATGTGGATGGGAACATCAAGCAAAACTAAGTATGACTAATTTACATAAATCATCTGTTAGCTTTCCGTTTTATTCTATCTGCATTTTTACATTTGACCTGTTAGTACTTTTTTGGCTTTATGAAAGAAAAAAAGTGCTTCCCTCAGCAAAACCATCTGGCTTCGTTTCCTGTTCCTCTGCAACTCTATGTGTATTCTAGCAAGGCCACCCCTGTGGTTTTCTGAGTGGTGGTGTTACACTGGTGGTCTTAGAACTCAACTGGAGTGATGGAAAACTTACACTATAGGTTTCTTTCAAGTCTAAAGTTTCCAAGGTGAAAAAAGGCATATTATTGTCATTTTGACATAGTATTATTTTTTTTCCTGTTGCTGGAATATAGTCTTTTAAAAAGAATTGTTCTATTCTTTGAGGAAGAAAACTTCTACAAAGTCTTTTAGATAGTGGACTGTGAAATTTGCATGACAGGAAACTGGGGTTCCTGGGAATATAATCAGGACATTATCACATATACGTTTCCTTAAAGGGCCCATTAACAATAAAGGCCAGAATAAATAACAAATAATAACAACTGGCAAATTACTTAACCAAAGGATTCTGTACTTAGTTTACACTCTCTGACCCAGGTAAAGCAAATCTGAGATTAAAAATAAAACAAACATCAAAAGGATTTTATGCGCAATCTCCCTCCTCCTTCCTTTCTCCCTCCACCCTCCCCACTCCTCTTCCCATCCTGTGGGTAACTTAGATATATAGCTATGAGGAGAGGAAGATTCCACAGATTGGTTTTTGTTTGTATCAGATTAACCAAGCAGTAAGTACTATATTTCTTCTTTGAAAAAGAGATTTTTTTTCCCATTTCTTTCATTTTGGTATGGTTTTTTTTCTTTTTTGGGGGGGCTGGGGGTATATTGGGGCATTTTTCCCTCTAGTGTTGTGGATAGACCCAGGGCCTTGGCACAAGCTAGCTGAGCTTTTCCCCCAGCCAAGAGGATGTTTTACAATTGCATTTAAAGCTTTCAGGCTGGTTGCCAGTGGTTTATGTTTATAATAATCTTAGCTACTTGTGAGGTGAAGAAGGAAGCCACCTGCCTCGGTAAATCATTTCCAAAATCAGATCTTAACCAATAGCTGATTGCAGTGATGTATGTCTATCATTCTAGCTATGCTACGAAGCTTAAAAAGAGGACTTTTTTTTCAGGCTAGCCCAGGAAAAAAAATGAGACCCTATCTCAGAATTAAGCAGACCCAGAAGTGGAGCTGTGGCTCAAAGTGGTAGAGCACTAGCATTGAGCAAAAAAGCTCAAGGACAGAGCCCAGGCTCTGAATTCAAGCCCTATGACTGGGGGAAAAAACAAGGCCCCTCAGAAGAATGGAGGTATGGTTCAAGCAGTGGAGTACCTAATTTGAAAACATGAAACCTTGAATTTAGTCCCCAGTGAAACACACACACACACACACACACACACACACACACACACACACACACACACACACACACACAGAATCTTAGACATATAAGATAGCAAGTATAAAATGCTTAGCTTACTGCTTGTCACATAGGAAGACCTCTTCAAAGTTGAAACCCTTTCCAAAATACTTCGATTAGATTGCTTCTTTTTTAGTGGTAATAATGATAAATGGTAAAATGGTATCCTGTACAATTACTTCCCCGGATCAAGTTTGAAAAATTGTAAGAGTGCAAACTTTGACTTCTTATTTCTTAATGAAGTGTTTAAAAATTTGGAAGTAGGGGCCGGAAGTTTGGCCTACTGGTAGTGCTTGCCTAGCATGCATGAAGACCCGGGTTCGATTCCTCGGTACCACATGCATAGAAAAAAGCTGGAAATGGTGCTGAGGCTCAAGTGGTAGAGCTCTAGCCTTGAGAAAGTCCAAGGACAGGGCTCAAGTCCTGAGCTCAAGTCCAGGACTGGCAAAAAAAATTGGAAGTAAATTCTATACCAGATGATTCATTTATTTGAGGTGCTGTTTCCCTTATAGTTTAATTAGTCTGTGATCCTGTGAGGGCCTTTCTTGGTCTGTGTTGCTTGAATGTGTGTGAAGTTGAAGGAAATGCTCAGTTTTAATTTTAAGAGGAAGGAAAAAAGTTTGAAATTGAGGCTAATAAAAGTTAATGGGGAACATTTAAATTCTTTATTGGGTCAATTTATGT
Source organism: Megascapheus bottae (assembly GCF_031878675.1). Classification (NCBI taxonomy): domain Eukaryota; kingdom Metazoa; phylum Chordata; class Mammalia; order Rodentia; family Geomyidae; genus Megascapheus; species Megascapheus bottae. The sequence goes on along the minus strand of NC_143530.1, from coordinate 25,681,538 downwards.
TGCAAGTCAGAATGGTAAATGCCATTATTATATGTGTGTGGCAACATCTCTCTAGCTATAATTTTTTTCTACTTGAAGATGAGCAAATACAACATGGAAGGCACATCATAATCTCATGATTTTTATTCATTCTTTGACAAATTACTCATTTTCATAACTGGGAAACAGTATAGTTATAAGGAGATTAAAATATAAAGGTAAAATTTAAAATATAAATCCATTCTTGTCATTTTATATCAGAGTAACAAGTTCCAAGTGATCCTTTGTCCTTACAAAAAAGAACATATGGGGCAGGGAGAATGATGGGAAATTTTTCCCAAACCCAGAAGGTGCATTTAATATACCAGTTTTCATTTAAGAAGAATTATTCCTCAGTTGTAGGTGTTTGAGGAGGTAGCCTGTCTTAATATCCAGTATTAATGGTCCAAAGTTATCACAGCCGAAGTTCCTGACTTCTCTTTAACAAACTCCTGGACATTGTTTCATAACCTTTGATCTTGAAAGTCATTGTACTGAGAAAGCTTATTACTACCGAAAACTTTATCCTTGCATAGTCCTGTCTGTTATGTCAAATCTGGATGCATAGTGTTGTTTTCTTTGCTTTAGAAATACCCTGGATCTCAGTCATCCTCCAACTTCATGGTCATACATCTCACATAAACCTCTTGCAAAAGCTACTTTAGTCACTAGGGTGTATGGATATCCCCATCATCTGTGTACAAAAGGCAGTCATGTTGTAGACCAATTATAGAGAGTGGAGTAGAGTGAATTTTTTGAAATAGATTTAATTAATCAGTTGGACTTTCTCATGGACGTTCCAGAGATTTTTTTTCCTTTTTATTCATTTTTTTCCTGGATATCAAATCCAGCTCTACAACAAGGTAACACTCCAGCCCTCCATATTTTTTAAAAAGTACAAACAAGATTTCTATAGCAATTTTTGAAGTTAAATACTTAACCCAATTATAGAAGTACTTCTATCATAATTGCCAAAGACACTGGTCTCCCTGATCACTTGTTTTTATTTTTTTAACTGTGTGTGTGTTCATACACATATGTGAGCAAGCTGGCAAACATCTCTAAATGGACCCTTGTTTTTGCTTGTATATTTTGCTTGTGTGTATAGCTCAATTCAATCTGTGTGCTGGTATACGATGCCTTGTTATGCCTGGGTTGTTAACATATACTTCATTCCTTTTGGCTTAGACTTACCTTTGCCATCCAAATCTTGATTTTCTTATCATGTGAGTAAGAGAATTGGAAACCATTAAGAAAAATAGTATGATTGTGTGACGCTACTTTTATAACAAGTTCTTGGTCTCCCTCCCGCATGGTGATCATATCACTGGTGCTTAGGTGATCCTCACTTGTCTCCATTGATCAGTTTTTGGGCTCCAGCTATACCAGCACCTAAGATAACTCTCCAAAGAGAGAGTATTCAGGGAAATTGCAGAATGGCTGTAACCAGTACCAATTACAGATGAAATACAGGTTGTCCTTGAGTAGCAATGGTCATATAGGCATCTCTCTACAAGTGACCACTGAGTCAACAGTGATAAGCAGAGCAGCTCACAACACTCTGTAATAGGATTGAACTCTCCACACTTTTTATAAGTGAAGGACCAAAGAAAGCATACAGGTGACATTGGACTAACAATAACAATAATGTCTATATGTCTTGGTCTTCATTGAGTCTTTTAGCTTGCTTCTTTCAGATGGAGCCTGACAGAGCAGACAGAACCTCACTTGTCAAATAGAATTCTGGAAAAATCACTTTACTTAAGAGCTGTAGTGTGAAACTTTATTCCATTGTGGAAGCATTTCAGTGATATCATTATGTTTATGTGACTCCTTTTAAAGACCATCAAACTTCGCTGTTCTCAAAAAAAGACAAGTCTTGTTCAAAATGAGCTTTATCACGCTTTTTGGTATACTCTTTGTTTTTAATAGCAGGAATATGGATAAGTTAAGTTACTGTTGTACAAATTATCACCTCCTGTCCTTTGCATTTATATAGCACCTTTCTTTTAAGACTCTCAAGGAATTTTTCTAACACACAATTGTGGATTTTAATTACAAGACTGTTGACATTTTTATTTTATTTTTTATTTATTTTATTTCTACTTAAAATGTAAATAAATTATAACCGATCATTTCAGTAAGTGCCCAGCTAAGCAAGCAGCCCTGGGAAGGTTATATTTCTTACCTGAGATGTAAAGGAAAATTTTATGCATGGGATTGTGCAGTATCTTCATGAAGATCAGCATGATGATCCTAAGAGGGAAAAAAAAAATGTGCCTTAAAGGAACAGTATATTTTCCATGGCTCTTTGGTCTGTGTTAACTAAGATGGTGAAATTTAAATAAAATCACCTTTGTTGATAATTTAGTTTGTAACTTAATCATTATTGTCAAAAAATACTTTTGGTTGGGTGCCAGTGGCTTACACCTGTAATCCTAACTACTCAGGCGACTAAGATCTGAGGATCACAGTTCAAAGCCAAAGTCCAGGAATTTGTTATCTCCAGTTAGCCACCAGAAAACCAGAAGTGGCACTGTGGCTCAAGTGGTAGAGCACTAGCCTTGAGCTGAAGAGCTCTGGGAAAGTGCCCAGGCCCAGAGTGCAAGCCCAACAACTGACGCTCTCCCCCCCAAAAAAATCTTTTTTTTCTACGAGAAATTTAGAACAAAAGTGGTCAAAGCATATATACTACTTGGCAAACAGAAACCTTACCTTAGGCTTGTAAATGAAAAATATAAAAAAGGGAAGTTACAAAAGTATCTCTTGCCTAGCATGTAAGAGGCCTGAAGTTTCATTCCCAGACCAAAACCCAAAACAGTATCACTCACTTATTGATTAATTATTGTTTCTTATTTAAGCACATGTCTTTGGATACAAAATCCAATATAATCATAAAATCATTTATACTTTTATGGAATATTTGTCAGCTCTATGTAGGCCCAGAAGACAGCTTTCATAATTCTACAACAGACCTGCTTTGTAGTATTTAACCAGTAACTGCAGTAACTGAAATTTGCCTTATGGAATCATTTGCCTAATCATCTGGGAAAACACTGTAGAGAAATTCAAACTTTCCAACCAAAGGCTTCATATTTGAGTGCACTGAAATAAACCAACAAGAGAGATTAATGGGAGAAAAGGTACACAAATTTGCTAATGTGCATATATGAAGTGTGCAAAATTCAAAACTCAGAGAAGGGTTGAAGAATGGCTTTAATTATCTTTTTTACAGGAGAGGGTGGGGAGTATCTGTATTTTTTCAAGTGGAGTGAAGAGGTGGAAGAGCCTGGAGAATAGCCAGTGGCCTAAGAGAACAGTCTTCTTTGGAATTCTGGGCTGTAGTGTGATGTTTGAATTTTAATCTCTCCCCCTCTAATCTGTGGGGGTTTTTTTTGCATATTGAAAGTAATCATGTTCCTCTTTGGTGGATCTGGTCTTGAAGTAGGTAGGGAAAACAGTTCAGAGAAAAACTTTCATATATTTACTGTGTACAACATAGTCTCAGATTGAAATTCAAAGTAATGCATTTGGGGTATCCTTTCAGAGCCCAAGCAATACTGTCTTAAATGAAACCTGTTTTAATGGTTTAGAAGATTCCCTTCACAGTGGGACAATTCTAGGGTAATTCTTACAACTCTCCTTGTGTTATTATTGTGGCCTAAAGTAGATGTTCATGTTGGGTTTCTTAAAGCTCTTTAGAAATCTTTTTTAAAGTTATTTCTATTTGTTAGTTGTATGCTATCAAGTTTGTTTAGTTGCTGTTTCATTCAGCTTTAAATACTGGCATACGGGGGCTATGTGGTATTTGATTAGCTGGAATAGTCCACTGGTGTCTCATATTCCCCTCTGTTGTAGGGAGCTTTAAGTTTTCTAAATCTGTACTTATATGCAAACACATACCTTTTCCAAGAGAAAATTGGCAATCAAAACTGCATATATTTGCAGGTACAAATATAGATACCTATTGCCAGACTTGGGAACTGGGAATTCTGGCTGCAGCAGGCCTGATAATAAAGGGTATATAACATCACACTGGGTCCACTTTCTGGTGTTGGAAATGTTATTAGTAGATACATGGCGAGTGCAGAGGACCTTTCAACTTGGACCTTGTGTAGCCTGGAAACAGTAGGAATAAGACTCTGGGATTGATGAGAAGGGAGTCTTTCCAGGATTCAATGCCAGAAGAGTAGGTAGAGCTCTTCTCCCAACCTGCTTTCTAGCATAGATGTTCTTTGGAGTCTTCAGAGACTTATAAAGTAATTGACCCCCATTATTAGAAAATAAACACATTAATACTATCTTAGATATTTAAAAAAAAGCACTAGTAAATAAAATATGTCAACATAAAAAGAAAAGGTTGTATTTTTCATGCAGTTGTTAGGTTTGATGCTGGTCATTTCATCTAGAGTAATTAGTGTTTTGATGTGGGCTACATAATTCCTAGGAATGCTAGGGACTCTGGATTTCATAGTGTACAGGCTCCCCCTCCCTAGATCTTTCTTACTGATTACTGACATATTATACCTTAAATTTAGGGCTTGACTATTTACAGAAATAGGGAATCTGACCACCTGCAAGATGTTTTATGGATGTGCATGCTTGTTTGTTCTGAAGCTGCTTTGAAATATGATAGTACTTCTGCGAAGTCCCTAATGTGCTACTCAACTTCTAAATCTGGTTACAAAGCTAATAATTGCATTCATACTAGTCACAAGTATAAATTATTTGATAATTTTGGTAAATATTAATATATCTTTTAAGATTAAGAATTCTGTGTGAATCTATGAAGAAAAACTCAACATGTTCTTTGTACTTCCATAGAGGCATAGCAGGAGCATGGACTCATAAGCCACCTGAGCATTCTTTATCAGAGATACCTGCCTACTGGCTCTTAGGCACCCAGAAGATCACAGCATCCTCCATTGCTGTACATTAGCTCCATATCATATACAAAAGTGCTCCAGGGTCCTCACCTAGCTCCCTTAATGAGTTCTGAGAATTTGATCATCCTCAGCACTAGCAGAGTCCCACGTTGAAGGTGTAAAGAGCTTTATGGGCCTTGAGTCCTTCCAGAGCCTAGAAAAATAAGCTATCTCCTTCTTACCCCTGAAGAACAGTAACTGTTAAATAAGCTGCCAAAGTATATGCTGGTAAGCAGCTATATGAGGCTATGGTTACTTCCTTCCACTGGCACTAAGCCATGCTCTTTTGGACTATCTTGTGTCCTCCATTTCCATCTTCTTTACTGTATAGCCCATTTCTCTTACCATTATCTCACTTTTAGGAAAATATACTTTGCCTCTAAAGATTTTTGATACTTGTCCTTTGTCATGTATGTGTTCCTGCTTACTTTGGAGGCATGCTTATTTCATATATTCCTATGCCTCAGGGAAAGAGGCCCCTGCTCTGTGTCAGGCATCTTTTTTTCTTTATCTTTTTCTTTTTTTTTTTTTTTGCCTGGGCTTGAGCTCAGGGCCTGAGCACTGTCCTTGGACTTTCTCAAAGCTAGAGCTCTACCACCTGAGCCTCAGCACCACTTCTGGCTTCTGGTATGTGGTACCAAGGAATTGAACCCGCGTCTTCATGCATGCTAGGCAAGCACTCTACCACTAGGCCAAACTCCCAGCCCCAAGCGTATCAGGCATCTTGTAAGTCCTAAGGAAGGCTGCATTCTGAGATGCTTGAGGAATATAATCTTAGGAGCACTTGCCTTGTACCAAGCAGCTGGAGTTGGTGTTAGGATGTGGCTTGTTCCAGGACAGGACTACCAGAAAGCATAGCTCATTGTCAAGGTTTGAGCCAGGAAATAATTCATTAGTTAGGCTGACTAAAACGTTTGCCTTTAATTATGTAACTTTACCTTCTTTTGACTCATTCTGCCTGCCTGGAAAAAAAAAAGAACAACTTTTCTTTTCTTTATATCTAAAAGCTATGAATGTTGCTGAAGGGGCAAACAGTCTTTGCTCACTTAGTCAACTCTCACCAGTAATGCAAATGAGAATCTTAATTAGCACCAAATCTAAGTCTTCCTTTTCTCCAATATAAGGCTAAATGGCATTCAGCTACCTATTTCAGAAGGCATTTTCTCTTGTCCATGATTAGGTGTATTTTCTTTTGCACAATTTCATGTTATTTAAATCTTAGGTTTTTATAAATGGCTTTCTTGGAGGCTTTTCTCTTTTGCCTTTTTTGCCCTGCTGGCCCTTGCAAGTATGTAGGTTCTGTGCTGACATCACATGTTCAACATTCAACAGCGCTTTACTGTTCCTAGTCTGCCCTTCTCCCCAAAGCTGAAATAAATCAAAGCTGGTTGAGACTCAGTCGCAATAAATCAAGACCTGTCCAGAACTGGAGCCTGCCCAGTCAAAATGTCATAGCGTGGCTTTCACTGAGGATTAATTAAAGGCCTGATATAAAGCCCAGATGTGCTGTAGGAGAGCAGCAGGCTGCCTGGTGGCCTTGTCTCACAGGTTCCTGCCCACCCAAGAATATGGAGGAGGAGATGGAAAGGCATCCATTTGGGAGGGACTAGGGGAAGGAGGCGCCCATCAACACATCTGGGTGGACTTTATCTAGTGAACAGAAATGGGATTCGCTTATCAATAAGGCAAAAAGGTAAAAAAACTCAGACTGTATACAGTCAGTGTTTAAATGAAAGGAGAATATAATTGAGAGAAAGGTAAAGGAAGTTTTATTGTTTTAAAAATAATAGGATTAAATTAATGCCTGATTTGTACAAGCTTGTAACTGTGTAAACCAAATAAAGTTATGCAGATAAAATTCTTTTAGGTCTTTTCTTTTTCATAATTCCTGGAAGGCTGACTTAGTCAACAGTAACATTTGAATTAATATTTAGTCCAAGTTCATCTTCCATTCTATTTAGCTATGCATAAAAGAACACTTGATAAAACTCTATTGAAGAAATCTAAATGAAAGTGAATATGCAATATGAATTAATTCTCCAAATGTACAAAGTACTACATTTGAAATAGAAAATAAAATATAATGTGATTCAAAATTTATGCTTAGTTACCATGTTATATATAAATTTAAACTTAAAACACCAGTACTTTTTAGAAGTTTGATTCTGAAGTTGAAAAAAATACCATCAAAGTCTACCATTTGGTGATGACATATTTTTATTTTGTATTATTTTTAGTGAATGTTTGCAAATTAGCTATTAGAAACTTTATAAATAAGACAAAGTATACCTACCTGTTATAAGGCAGGCTATATTAAGTGGCTGTTAGTAATAACTAGAATATTTTGGTAGGAAAAATAGTACTTTGTGTAACTAGGAGAACTTACTGTGTTATATGGCACATTTTCATATTAACATTAACCTTCTATCAGTATAAGCCATATAATGATACTATGTTATCTCTCATCTCTTTTGCTGTCCCTTGGTTATCTCATATTGTTACCTGATATACCAGATATATTTGTATTAGGTTATTTGAAATTGGATAGGGAAGGGGGGAAAACAAAATGAGGGGTGGAGGGGAGAGGGAAATGGGGACCAAGACAGGTGGAAGGGTATCAATTTATGTGAATTAATGCACCTTCTATCTGGCAACTATCATGTAACCCTTCTATTAATTACAATAAAAAATATATGAAAAAAAATTTACTTTTCCCAGGATAAAAGATTTTTTTATAATGTTATACTGATGTTTAAATGGTAAACATAAAAATTTTATTTTTGAAAATTTAAATACTATATGCTAAACAAACTGAAGAGAAAAACATTATGATTTAACTTGAATGATCTGAATATGTTTCTATTTGATTTAACAATAAGAATATAAAATGATCTTTTAGACTTTTACTGGCTATATTGTAAATGATCATATATTACTTGTTAGTATTTTTAATACTGAAACCTTAGAAGAAACCACTATAGGCCCTTAACCCTTCTTCATTTCTATATACATGTGGTATTCATAGCAATAGTTTATTGCTATAGTTTGCCTAGCCAGAGAGATTACTAAGTCCACAAGACAAGAAAGGTGTGTTTTATTTGTTTCCTTCAAATGTCTTATTCAGTAAAGAGCACATAGAGAGAAGTCAATTTATGCTGTTTAATTGAATGGGGAAAAAACTGGCATGGGTCTTTTCAGACTATTAGAGGTTGATCTGCTATGTCATTGCCACAGCTTATCGGAAGATACTGCAAATACTATGACAACCTAGTACAACTGGCCTGGTCAGAAAGAACAACAGAAATCTAGTATATAAAGTATCTTTGGAAGATACGTTAGGTCTTTCTGTTTGGATGTATTTTAATCTGTAAGCACAGTAATAAATAATCTTCAACTGATTGAAAGGAATTAGGGCAATGTCCTAAGATGGCCCCGATCTTGAAACAAATTTTTCATTATATATAACTTTCTTTCCATGTTTGTTGCATCATAGTGAAATGAAAAGCAGATTTAATGAACTTTAGTTGTTAAAAACCAATTAAGACTAACTTCTAAGGCTTGCTGACTATAGTTAGTAAAGGAAACATAACTTAATGAACAGTGACCACCCTAGTGCTCACTCTAGCCATGTTTGTCCCCAGGAATGAATGCTAGGACCGTAAGAACCAGGGAGCCTTCATGTCAAATATTTGGCTTCTTGGGAAGTTGGTTGACTATGACATTTTGTGTTTGTCTTATTTTGGTGATTACAGAAGACATCCATTCCTTGGCAATAAGTATACAAGGCAATGGCTGGGGTGGGAAAAAGACAGAGGGAGCAGGATCTATATATGTAACATATATATAGATATAGATATATAAAGAAAAACAATATATATGTATGTATATGTGTCTTCATATATTATACATATATGGCATATCAACGTGCTAGTATAACATTTTCAAAACTGAGCTGCTGAAACAATGAATGACATAGAACTTCATGCTTAGTTTCTAAAAATATGTTGTCATATGCTCACAATAGGCTGAAACAATGAATGACATAGAACTTCATGCTTAGTTTCTAAAAATATGTTGTCATATGCTCACAATAGGCCTATCTTCTTATTTTTATATCATACATCAATATGTCATCATAGAAATATTTTGTTTTATGAGATTGGACATGATGGTGCTAAATCACCCTGTGATTCCTCCTCCTCTTCCTCTTCTTTCTCCTCTTCCTCTTCCTCCTCTTCTTTCCTCCATTTTTTTTGGTGATTCTAGGAATCAAATTTAGGGGCTTTTGTTTATTAGGCACTCTACCCCTTGATCCATGTACAATCCCCCTTTTGGATGGGTAATTTCAAGGTAGAATCTCACTTATACCTGGATCAGCCTATGCTGCGATCATCTGTTGTTTCTCCAAGTTGCTGGGGATGGCAGGTATGCCCTGCTGAGCCCACCATTGTACTTCCCCTGTAGCTGGGATCACAGGCACGCACCATAACAATTACTTGACATTTAGTTTCACAAACTTTTATTTCTGGGCTGGGTCAAAATGTAATCCCTGCAATCTCCCAGGTAGCTAGAATAACAAGGCTGGGCCACTATGCTCAGTGACAGCATTGGCTTTTTAGTAACACATTTTTATTTTGGGCAGTACTGGAATTTGAACTCAGGACTTTGTAGTTTCTAAGGCAGGCACTCTACCATTGTACCATGCCTCAAGCCCTTTTTCTGTACTGTTTATTTTCAATGTAAGGTCTCTTCCTGGACACAGGTTTAGACCATAATCCTTCTACTTTTAGTTTCCTGCCATACCTGGAATGACAGGTATATGCTCAGTATGCCTAGCTTCTTCTATTGAGATGGTGTCTCATGAATTTTTCTTCCTGTGTCATGATTTTCCTGATCTCAACCTCCCAGATCTAGAATGACAGTAGCTGACACCTGTCATTCTATCTACTCAAAGAATGAGATTCCAAGATGGTGGTTTGAAGACAGTCCAGGCAAAAAAGTCCTAAGACTCCTCTCCCAATAACCACCAAAATGGAAATGTTGCTCAAGTTGTACAGCACCAGTCTTGGGCAGAAAGCTCAGAGACCGCACCAAAACCCGGTGTGGGCACACACAGAAAGAAAAGGAAAAAAAGGAAGGAGGAGAGCAAGCAAAAAAGTAAGCAAAAAAAAAAAATTAGTGACTTAAACCTGAGGCATTAGCAATATTGTAGGTGGATTGGGAAAAACCTTTTCCTATGACTGAGGACAAACCACCTACCCTAGCTTTCTGTTTCACCTTTCAAGAAATGACTGTTCTTTGTCCCCTTTCTCCCTGCCAATGCCAACTGATGCTGTCTTTAATAAAGGTGAGGTCATGTTTACAGAGCAGTCTGAGCTAAGTTCTACTAAAGCCTTAGGAGATTATATTTTGGCTTTGAAAATTAATGTTTTATAGTAAACTTACTAAAACTTCTCCACCAGATTCTTCGTGAAGTTCATTTTTTCTGTAATGGAGGCTACTTCTTTAAAAAAAATCTCACAGTCACTTTTATCTCACTTTGCAATGTGAACGTTGGAACCACATCATGCATTACTGTATTTCCTTTCCATGTGGCCAGGATACACAGAGCCACTGTCTTAGATTTTTCTCTGAGCAATAAAATGAGATAATATTAATTACACTAGTGCATGAGTATTGAATCTAAGTATTCTGAAAACATGATGCTTTTAAGATTTAAATCTGACAAGTAAAGATAGAGCATAGAGAGTAAAAGCACGAGTAATGACTACCAAGTTCCAGGCATGTTCACAGTAGATTACCAGCCCTCTAGATAGATGGGACTAGTAGAGAGCAAAAGGAGAGAAAAGAGAAAAAGGAAGCTCTGTTTCTACTTTTTCCTCTATTGCCCCTCCTAGTGTCTATTTATGAGGGATGCAAAAGTTCATGAAATGATTTATATGTATGTTGTCTTTAAAGGCACTTAAGGTAATTATAACAAACTCATTATTTGTATAATCTACCAGGATTTTCTCATTGTAAAATCTATGAGGGTGGAGCCATATCCTCCAGCTACTGATACACTAAGGCCCAGCACAGGCTAATGTGCTTCCAGATGAATCATTTTCAAGCTCCCATTGTTTCCTATTGTTAATTTTGTATTTGAGACAACATTCATAGTCACTTGTTCAAAATCTTACTTCAAGTGTATCATTTAGTTACTGCTGGACCCTAGTGTCTTACAATCATCTCCTCTGCAGCCTTCTGGAAGGGACTGTACTTGCTGCTATCACACACCTGGCAGAGAATGCTCACAGGGCAGAGTGGCACCTCCTTGGGGGAAAAGTGACTTAATGTTGTCTTCCAAAGCTTCTCCACAAGGGACCTCATTTGTTCATGTGCTTCTTGGGGCTCTATCCCTCCTTTCAGTAGCTTCACAACTAGGGGATGGGAATTGGCAGCAACTGTGTAGTATGAATGAGCAGCATGCTCAATAATTATAGAAGCCTGAGGGTAGGTTTCCTAGAAGCCTTCTGCCCTGAATTTTTTCTTCAAGAAAGAGCTAGTCTGAGAAGAAAGTCAAAGGAGGGGATTTTATTAGGAATTAGAAGACAGTGGTTATTATCTTTATTTAATGATGTGACTTGGGATGTTATAGTGTGTTTCCTTTTGTGATAGTGGAATATGATAAGCAGGGTAACCTTTGAATAAAAACAGTTTCTTTTGGTGCATATTTCTAGAGTCTGGAAGTGTAGGGCATGTGACATTGTTTGGTGAAGGTTTGAGGGCAGCTTTATCTCATGGTATAACATGAAGGGCAAATTGCTTTATCATCAAAGCCACTCACATCAGTATTAGCCCATTTCCCTAGAATAGCCTTAATCCATGGTTGAGAGTGTATCCCGAATGACCTGGGCAGTCCCACGAGGCCCCACTTCTCAATACTGCCATGTTGGGAACCAGTCATGTGAAGTTTTGGAGGCCACATTTAAACAATGGTAGTGAAAAGGAAAGTCTCACATGTTAAACAAGCTACTTTCCAATGTATCTTGCACTGTATACCTTTAATGACCCCCAATAATTAAAGTTAGATGATTTCTTTCCTTAGGAATTTGATTGTGGATTGAGGCAAGAAGGGCCTCAAGAGACTCTCATGAGACATATTCTGCTGGTTAGTGGTAAGCCTTCAGTAGAAGAGGAGCAACAGGAGATTTAGCAGAGGTAGCTGCAGGAATGAAGGATAACTGCTGTCAGATACCCTCGGGTTAGCTGGAGTTTATTTGATAAAAGACTGTCAGGACATCATTCAGTATTGCACAGGCTAAGAACATAAATCCTAAGCATAAGAAATCAGTGCCAGTGTCCTTGTCTAGTCCTAGCAGCTGTACATTTTTGGCTCTTCATGAGCAACATTTTATTGCAAAGAAGTTGAGATTGTGCTCAGAGAGATCTTTCTTTTTAGGATAGGCAAATTATTTGTCTGTATAATCTCTTAGCACTGTCCCATACAATGATGATTTAGTTCCAGTAACTCTCATCGGATTCTCTATATGAAACAATGTGTTTGTATATAGAGTTTGGCTATATCCTTCCCTAAACTTGAAATGTCTTTAGATTACATAATCTAAATATTTACTATATGGTATAGTTTAGCAACTGAGGAAAAGGAAACAAAAATATTCATTTTCAATGTAGACTAATCTTTTAGGTTTAGTTTGTGTGAGATATTGGGGACTGAACCCAGGGTCATGAGAATACCAAACATATGCTCTGCCACTGCTCTTTTACTCACATTCTTTTTTTAAAAAATATTTTAATCTGAGGATGTTTGCTCCTTGTATACAGGACCTGCAAATACATGGAAAGTGCCTGCTGTACTTAGAATTGTGCCTAGATTTAAAAAAATAACCAGTTGATTTATACAAATACATTCTTTGAAATTAGATACCTTAATGAGTAGAAGTTTGTTATATTAAACTGTACTTTGAATCATGAGCTTTTCCAGTATAGTACACAAAAAAAAAAGCAAAACTTTTTGAGTTATGCATGGTGGATCTAAATAGGCATTAAATATGCAAACTTGGACCAAAATGTCATTTTTAGTTGGCATTTAGTAAGGTCTGGGTTGTATATGTACATTCAGATTCTATAGCAATTAGTTTAGATTTGATCCTATACAATTATTTTTTAAAACAGTAGCTTTGATAAAGTAATAGTTAAAAATTAGCAGTTTGTATCCAAAAAATTCCTTCAGTAACACACAAAAGTATTTCGGTTTTTTACTCATTTGAGAGGACAGAAGTTCATTATTTTTCCATGATGTTCAGGTTTTATATTGTTATCTGGTTTTACTTTATCTTTTTTTTTTTTTTTTACAACTAGAGCATTTTTGCTTCATCACATGCTGAATTGAGTCTGTGTATGCTTGTTTCTTTTTTAAGATTTTTGCACTTTCAAGATTCTACTAGATCTGGAACACTCTAGACATTTTAATATGAATATACATACCTGTATATATTATATGAAATGCATATATTTTGTGAAAATTTTATTTTATTTATTTATTTTTTGCCACTCCTGGGCTTGAACTCAGGGCCTGAGCACTGTCCTTGGACTTTCTCAAGGCTAGAGCTCTACCACTTGAGCCTCAGCACCACTTCCGGCTTTTTTTCTATATGTGGTACCGAGGAATCGAACACGGGTCTTCATGCATGCTAGGCAAGCACTTTAACCACTAGGCCAAACTCCCGGCCCCATTGTGAAAATTTTAAAAAGGAAGTAGCCCTGTCAAAAAGGAGATTTCTTTAGTAAGTCAAGATTTTTTAATATTTTGTCTGCCTTCATACTCTCCCTCCCCTTACTCCTCCTTTCCTTCCTTGTCATTGCTCTACTTTTCTTTTTTTTTCTCCTTCAAGTAGTTTATTTTATTTTATTTTATTTTTTTAAATATTTTTATTGTAATTAATAAAAGGGTTACATGATATCTACCAGATAGAAGGTGCTTTAATTCACATACATTGATACCCTTTCACATGTCTTGGTCCCCATTACCCTCTCCCTCACCCTCCCATCTTGATTTTCCCCCCTTCCCTATCCAATTTCAAATAACCAAATACAAATATATCCAATATATCAGAGAACAAAGTGAGATATTGTAACAATATGAGATAACCAAGGGACAGCAAAAGAGATGAGAGATAACATAGTACATTAAGGACAACAGTCATTCATTATATGGCTTTTGTTTCTATATCCTAGAGGTCCTTTCATTTAGCGTCATACTATATGGCCTTATGTATCAAGGTTTTGCTCTATTGCAAATCTCTGCTAGGAGAGCCCAAGGTTTCTACTGATTATGACAAATGAGGGAAACCATTGAGCCTATGTTCCTTTGAATCTGGCTTACTTCACTTAATATGATTTTTTCTAAGTCTTTCCATTTCCTAACAAATGGGTCAATGTCGTTTTTTTCTGACAGCAGCATAGAATTCCATTGTGTACAAATACCACATCTTGTTGATCCACTCATCAACTGAGGGACATCTAGGTTGGTTCCATATCTTTGCTATGGTGAATAATGCAATAAACATTGTTGTGCTAGTGGATTTAGTATGCCATAGTTTCTGGATGATTGGGTAAATGCCAGGTAGTGGAATTGCTGGGTCATAGGGGAGCTCTATGTTTAGTCTTCTGAGGCACTGCCATACTGCTTTCCATAGTGGTTGAATGAGTTTGCACTCCCACCAACAGTGTAGTAGTGATCCCTCCTGGCCACATCCCCTCCAGCATCTGTTGTTATTCATTTTCCTGATCCTGGCCATTCTAACTGGAGTGAGGTGGAATCTTAGCGTTGTTTTGATTTGCATTTCTTTTATGACCAGAGATGTTGAACATTTCTTCATGTGTCTATAGGCCATTTTTGTTTCTTCTTCAGAGAAGACTCTCTTTAAGTCTTTGGCCCATTTTTTAATGGGATGGTTGTTACTTTGGAGAATAGTTTTGGAATGATTCAATTTTTTGAGCTGTTGTAGGAAGTCTACAGAGTGGAGAAGATCTTCACCAACCATACAGCAGACAAAGGCCTCATATCTAAAATATATCAACAGGTCATTGCTCTACTTTTCTATATCTCACAGTAGATTGTGCTCCTTGAGGTCAGGAGTTGTGAATATCTGAGCTCTTGATATTCACAGCCTACAATGGGGCTCATTGCTTAAAGACTGGAATGTGTTCTGAAAAATGAATTGTTAGACTATTTTGCCCTTGTGAAACTATCATGGAGTACTTGTACACAAACTTAGCTACCATATCCTAAGATGTTTTAAGAACTGGAGGCATGGCTCAAGTAGCAGAGAGCCAGCCAGTAAAAAAATGCTGAGCCAGAGGAGTATGAGACCCTGTGTTAAAACCTTAGTTCAAGCTGCTTCCCCACAAATTGGTGGTATGAGGTTACTATTATCTGTTTGCTCTGTTGACTGTAACATGGTATGCCTAGTTGACTAGAATGAATGAAGGAAAAATAGAAGATACTAATGGTAAAATTTCCTATTTTATTTTTCAAAATGAGATCAGCTCTGGATCTACTAGTTCTAGGAAGCACAGGCGCAGATGGAGGGCAAATTGAGAATTATATAACATAAAAGAAACTGCTGATACTAGCTTTAGACATTAGGTAATTGGCATAGGTTCACTTTGTTATTCATCTCAGCCTTATATTAACTAAATTTATTATAAGAAATAAAAGGAATAATATTTAAAATATTGCTGGTTATTAAAAGTGATAGAAAAGCTCTTTTCTTTACAGTTACCATCAGTCCTTCATGGCTACTGAGCACTTAAAGTGTAGCCACTAAAGCTGTTGAACTCAATTATATATATATAGATAGATAGATAGATAGATAGATAGATATACATATATATGTGTGTGTATATATATATATGGAATAGGGAGGATGAGGACTATTGGGGTATAAATTGAAGCTTTATATTTCTTAAATTACAGGCTGGGAGTTTGGCCTAGTGGTAGAGTGCTTGCCTAGCATGCACGAAAACCTGGGTTCAATTTCTCGGTACCACATACATAGAAAAAAACAGCTGGAAGTAGTGCTGAGGCTCAAGTGGTAGAGCTCTAGACTTGAGAAAGTCTAAAGACAGTGCTTAGGCCCTGAGCTCAAGCCCAGGCCTGATACATACATACATACATACATACACACACACACACACACACACACACACACACACATGCGCACACACACACACACACACACACACACACACACACACACATATGAGACCTTTTTTGGTTTAGATATTTTTCAGATAGTGTCTCATATTATTTTATCCAGGCTGGCCTGCACCTATGGCCTTCTGCATGCCAAGTTATAGGAAGAGACCACTATGAGTGGCTTAGTAATTAAGTTGGGGTGTTCGTGAAATTTTGCCCCAATTATCGTTGAACTTCTTGACCTCTTTCTCTTTGGTAGATAGGATTGTAGACATCCATCACTATGTCTAGCTTTGATTTATAATTTTATTCTTTTTAATTACTGTGAACTTAAATAGTACTATGTGATCAGTGCTTTACCATAATGGACAGTACACAAAGGAATTTTCCTTTTAGGCTGACCTACTAAATAAGATGTTCTTGGGAATATTTTATTAATCTCTATATGTGCACATGGGCTTATGTGTATGTGTGCTGGTACTGGGGCTTGAACTTAGGACCTGAGCACTATTGGTGTGCTTTTTACTGAAGGCTGGTACTCTATCACTTGAGCCACAGCTCTGCTTCCAGCTTTTAGGTGGTTAATTGGGGATAAGAATCTCATGGGCTTTCTTGCCTGGGATGGCTTTAAATTATGGTCCTTAGATCTCAGCCTCTTGAGTAGCTAGGATTACAGGTGTATTATCTTCTGGCTCCTGGCTATTTTGCTGTGGCTTATTTTTGAGCAGATTTAGGAAATTTATTTAACACAGTATTAGATTTAGTAGAACATTGTAGTGGATAAATAGCCCTTGCTGGTCAGAATCATTTATGAGCATGTGACAGATGGAAGCAGGCCTTGCTGGATAGTTATACAAAACACCATTAAAGCAAGAAAGGCTCTCCTTAGCCATCACCAAACTCAGTCAAAGTGTGCAATTCCTGGAACCTTTGTGACCTTTGAGCAAATTTGGAGTGTGTTGTGTACCCAAAGGAATGAAAATTAATTCTGGAAGAAACCAAACTTGTTAATAAATTATAGAGCCTTACAGAGAAATGAGAATTTTTCATTTTAAATTGTTTGGAGGATGATTTTGTTTCTCAAATAATGCTGTTCTTTTTAAAACCAACAAACAAAATTATGCTAAAACTTGGGTTTGAACTCAAGGCCTCAGACTCTTGATCAGTTTACTTGCTTATTTCTGGTAATATACCCTGTTACCCATGCCCCTAATTTAGTTATTTTGGAAGAGTCTTCTGTTGTCTTCAAACCTTGATCTTAAGTTTCCAGACTCTTGACTAACCTCCTCACAGATATGAATAACTGGACCCTACTATATAAACCTTTTAGATAAAAAATAAATGAATACCATTCCAAATATGTATCTACTGGGTGCTTAATTCCATGGCCTCCATATTGGAAAAACTGGTGAATATTTATGAGCATTCCATGGAGTTCAGTCTTTACATAAAATGTAATATTTAATATAATATTTTAATCCTTTGTTATTTCTTGCTACTGTTTTTCAGCAGAATAGTCTTTGTTGTTTGTATTTGTTGGTTACCTTACTAGATATCTAACCTGGAAATAAAACAATAGGTTTTAATTTTGTTTTCTATGTACTAAGATATATTTAGAGGAAAAATAGATGAATGTGTTAACACTTTGAAGCTGTTAAGAAATTAAGTACTATGTGATATGTTTAATAGCATTATTCACACTATTTTATTATTTTATTTTTAAAGGTTTTAATACTAAAATTAGATGATTACTTAAGGAAAATATTTACAAAACTAAATTATTTTAATATAGCAATACTATAATATAAAATACTTAATATAAAAACTACAGTGTAAGTTATTAAATATACTGCTAATTAAACTTTCTGCTTACAACGACACCATTATTTTTCTGGTTTAATTCCCAAAGACTTGCTTAGAATGGCAGTAAGATAAGATTAGACATGTGAGAAAAACATTACCACAGTGAGAAAAATATTACCACAGTTAATTAAAGAATTAGGCTCATAAGCTGATCAATAAATTTTCAAGAATATGATTTCTTCATTTTGTTGTTTTGTTGAAGAAAATTGGGATAGATAAGATGAAAAGTCATGTTTGTTTTTGTGATAGGTATTCTGTGTTTAGTTAATAAGAATTTCCAATCTTTTCTCTTAACTGTACATTGAATTTCCCAGCCATTCTTCCCATGCTTCTGAAAGCATAAAGCTAAACCCCTTCTCTTTCCCCTTCCCCTGAGTGACCTCTCTCTGCTTAACCTGACTTATAAATACCGTTTTTTTCCTTTCTTCAGGGGCTTCCTGGGCCGTAATAAACCCAAAGGTCTCTGTTTTGTAAAAAGGTTCGTGGCAGGTCAAGCATTTTTCTGTATATTTTTAAAGGCTTGGTTGAGCTAATTTAATTTCTTATGTTCATTAATTCCTCTCCTTCCATCTCCATCCCCCTCTGAATAAACGGCCCTTCACACACATCCAATTTAGCTTCAATACACCTTATTCACACTGCCTTTTATTGCAAGCTGCATTCCAGCCAGCTGTAAGGCTGCCCTGCTGCCTCAGGTTTCCCGATTTAGGTCTGGAAATGATTTCAGCATGGCAAAAACTTTTTCACTAGCCAACTTGGAAAACAGAATTCAACTTGTGAAGAAAGTCCAAAATGGCAACTAAGAACTGGTAGACCAGTTTGGGACTGGAGTCTGCCAGAGAAAAGAGATGAGAAATATGATTCCCTTTCTGTGTCTCTCTTCTTCCTTACTAGCCCTATCTTCTGTTCTTTTCAAATCAGGAGAGAGGGGGAGGGAGAATGGGATGAAGGATGAGGGATGAGGTGAAGCAAAATAAGTTTTGGCTTTGCAATTTACTTGTGTTTCTTGGGATCTTTTTGGCCCCAGTCACAGAACTGATAGAAGCATAGGCAGCTTGAAGGGAAGAAGCAGCAATAGCCTAGATGAGGCTCAGAATCTACTCTTATCTAGGAGCCTGGCAGAAAGCAGAAAGGATGTATGAGTGAGAGCAAATGGCTAATCAAAGCAGGCCACGACATCAGCTGTTGGCAATGAAAAATAACAGTACTTTTTGTACTTTTTTTGTCAAACTGTCAAATCTAAAGCTATCCTTGTAAATTTCAGTTTGTCTATTATTCACAGTTTGTCTAAACTCACTGTTTTTTTTAAAATTTTTTAATTGTATTTTATTTCTGTGGTAACGCATAGAGAAGTTACCATTACATTCGTCAGGTACTGGGTGCATTACTTCTTGAACTTTGATGCCCCTTCTCATGTTTTTGTTCCCCTTTCCCTCCCTTTACCCCTCCCAATCATCTTGTTTTCTTCCTTCCTTTCCCTATTTCAAATAAATAAATAAACATATATACAATATACCCAGTAACCAAGTCAAATACAGTAACCACATGAGATTAACGATAAGAGAAAAATGGGAAAAGAAACAACTTCCCATAGTACATTAAGAATTCACTTTTAAGACCAGGAGTTTGGCCTAGTGGTAGAGTGTTTGCCTAGCATGCACGAAGACCTGGGTTCGATTCCTTGGTACCACATACATAGAAAAAAAGCCGGAAGTGGTGCTGAGGCTCAAGTGGTAGAGCTCCAGCTTTGAGAAAGTCCAAGGACAGTGCTCAGGCCCTGAGCTCAAGACCAGGACTGGCAAAAAAAAAAAAAGAATTCACTTTTAAATGAC
The DNA here is from genome assembly GCF_031878675.1 of Megascapheus bottae. Taxonomy (NCBI): domain Eukaryota; kingdom Metazoa; phylum Chordata; class Mammalia; order Rodentia; family Geomyidae; genus Megascapheus; species Megascapheus bottae. Next base: position 25,661,697 of record NC_143530.1, on the reverse strand, counting down.
TCTAAAATGCTTGTTAATGATGCTAAAAAGCTAATTAAAATCTATTATGGAATTTAGGAAAATTGTATACATTTTTGGAAATACGTATCACCAGATTCTAGACTCCTACATCAGCCTGAATTCAAGTCCAGAAAGAAAATATTTATAGGTCAGAGCTGTCAGTTTGTCATTACTTTGTTCCTGGAATATATACTAGTGTTTCCCAAGCAAAAGACTGGACAATAAGAAGGACTAACCAAATAATGAAAGTTAGTCTCCCTGGCTAAAGTAGAGGGCCAAATTTATAGGGAGTTGACAGTTTCTTTAAAAGAACAACCAAGCTAGGCGTGATGGCTCATGCCTGTAGTCCTAGCTACTCCGGAGGCTGAGATCTGAGAATCTCAGTTCAAAGCCAGCCTGGGTACAAAAGAACCTCAGACTCTTATCTTCATTTAACCTCTAGAAAACAGGAAGTGGGGCTTGGCTCAAGGGTAGGGCAGTAGCCTTGAGCTGAAAAGCACAAGGATAGCTCCCAGGTCCAGAGCCCAAGCCCCATGACCCACAAAAATAAAACAAAAAACCAATATGACCAGCACCACTTTATTTCACACATGCAGCTTATCCTAAATGAATATTAAAGCTATGTTAGCTTGGCTTGGTGATAGATCAGTAGGCTAGGTTAGGTATTAATTTTTCAACTCTCCCAAAACACAGTTATAAGGATTTGGTTTACTACAAATGAATTGAGGATGAAAATGATACATGAAAAGAAACAGAAACCATGCAGTTTGACAATTACTTGTGTATAGGTGACAAAGGAAAGAAAAGAATCAAACAGCTTTGACTAGGAAAGACTAGGAAAATAGATGGTAATACCACTAAAAACAAAAACTCAGGTCAGGCATTGGTGGCTCATGAGAGTAGCTATTCTGGAAGCTGAAATCTGAGAATTAATGTTCACTGACTGAAGTCTAGGTATGTCTTATATGGTAGAGTTCTAGACATGAGTGCAAAAGAAACAAGGGAGAATGAGATATTAAGAGTTAAACAAAAAAGGAGTTGGCTTTAAGAAGGAAACTAAGGCTTGGTTTTTTAAATATTACTACATACATTTGTAGTTGATAATTTTTTTTTCAAGGATCCAAGAAAAACAAATCAGTGGGGAAAGACTCTCATACCATACATAAAAATTAAGTCATAACAAACTCAAGGGGAATCCTAGCCCTAAGTGTTAAGTGTTAACTATAACGCCATTAGAAAAAAAGTATGAAAGAAGGTTGTCTGGACCTTCAGAGAGGCAAAGCCTTTTTATATATGTACACCTAAAGAAAGAAAAGATAAGTGTATTATACATCATATACCTCATGAAACCTCAAGAAAGTGAAAAAGCAACCTCGTTTTTAAGTTTGAAACATAGATTTTTGGGGGCCGGGAATATGGCCTAGTGGTAGACTGCTTGCCTAGCATACATGAACCCTTGGGTTCGATTATTGGGAACCACGTACACAGAAAAAAAGCCAGAAGTGGGGTTGTGGCTCTAGTGGTAGTGTGCTAGCCTTGAGAAAAACCCAAGGATAGTGCACAGGCCCTGTGTTCACTCCCTAGGGCTGGCTAAAAACAACAACAAATAAAACAACAACAACAAAAATAGATTTTAAAAGCTTCTTATTAGTGAACAAAAACTTTGGAAACGTTTTGGAAGTTGTATGTACACATGAATATATGGCATTCAGAATATATAAGGAACTCTTACAGTTATATAATAAAAAGGCAAATGATCAAATTGAATAATACTTGAATGGACTTTTCACCAGTAAAGATATTCAGTGTCTGTTATGCACAATAACAATGTCTGTTATGTACAATGGGGCCTGGTGGTAGAGTGCTTGCCTATCATGCATAAAGACCAGGGTTCTCATTGGTACCACATATGTAGAAAAAGCCAGAAGTGGTGCTGTGGCTCAAGTGGTAGAGCTCCAGATTTGAGAAAGCCCAAGGACAGTGCTCAGGCCCTGAGTTCAAGCCCCCAGGACTGGCAAAATTAAAAAAAAAAAAAAACAGGATGGGGGAAGAAAAAGAAAAAAAAGTGCAGCATCATTACTTATTGAAGAAATACAAATCACAACTATGGTGAAATAGCAGTGCATACCTGCTTTATAAAACAGTAAAGCAGGTCCTCAAAATTTCAGTATAGGTAATATACTTTAGAGAAGTAAAAGCACATGTCTACACAAAAATGTATATAGAAATGTTAAGGCAGTATTATTCATAATGAACAAAAGCAGAAATTTTGTTGGAATAATATCCATCTCAACCTTGAGGAGATAAACCAAGTATGGTCTGCCTATTCAGGTACATACATGCACACATTCACATATACACGTGAGTGGTAAGATGGTCTAAGCTTAGCTGGTTGTGATGGCTATACAGCTTTATGACTACCATGATTGCTGCATAGGTACTCTACCACTTGAGCCACACTCCCAAACCTATTTGATGCACATTCTTGCCCAAAGCCAGACAGGACCATAGTTCTCCCTACGACATCTCCTGTGTAGTTGATATGACAGGTGTATGTACCACCATATGTAGTTTATTTTTTGAGATACTATCTTGCTAACTTTCTTTCCCAGAGGGCCTAGAAACAGGATCTGCCCAATTTGCCTCTACAGCAGCTGGGATGATCTGACTAACTTGCACAGTGTAAGTGAGTAAGACTTTATAGTATGAAAACTATATGCCTATGGAAACATCTTTTAAAAATAGTAAAAATATGAATTTTAACAAACCAAGAATATATGCAAAGGAAAAAAAGGAAGGGAAAGAAAGAAAGAAAGATAGAATAAAGAACAAAAGAAGGAAAGGAAGAAAGAAAGGAAGAAAGAAAGAAAGGGAAAAAATGTGCAACATCATTACTTATTGAAGAAATACAAATCACAACTGCTTCATAAAACAGGGAAACTGTGGGAGAGAATCAAGTCCCCATGGAAAACTAGAAGAAGAGTGGAGCTATTTGAATGCAGAACCTGGGAGCAGCTTGTATAAGGATCAGGAAGAAATCTTAGCTCAAAGTAATAAGGAGTCAAGATAGCACAAAATAGTAGAGAAGATGAAAAGGCAGACTGATTTTCAGATATAGATACAAAGAGAGAGGATTAAAGAATGACTGGACATGCCATTGAAATTGGTGGTGTCTGAGAGGTGGTAGACTTTCAGTTAAGTTTTAGTTTTAGATGTATATGTGAAGTTTTTCTTTTTTCCCCTTATGGTTTATCTCATATTGTTACTGTATGTGACTTTGATATCTGGTATATTGTGTATACATTTATTTGTTTATTTGAAATAGGGGCAGGAAGGGGAAAAACAAGATGATTGGAATGGGTTGGGGGAAAGGAAAGTGGGAAAAAACATGGGAAGAGGTATCGAAGTTCAAGAAATAATGCATACACTACCTGAGGACTGTAACTAACCCCTGTATACATCACCCCAACAATAAAATAGTTTTTTAAAAAAGAAGAAAAAGAATAAAGCCTTAAAGAAAGTAGCACTGACTACTTTCCAGGGAGTTTGAGAGGAAAAAGAAATTGCTGAGGGTTGAAAGATGGTTTGGTTGTTGAAAATGTAGAAAGGAAGAATCTTAAGAAATAGAGGCAAAATGAAAGAATAGCAGAGGAGAGGAAAACAACCAAGCTCTGGTTCTAGGTATTATGGACACTGTTGGTCACAAAAATGCCTCCAAAGCTTCTTCTCATTATGGAGTTAGGCAAAAATGTAAATTTGGGTTACTTTCCTTAGGGAAAAAATATATTCACAGATGGATAGTTTATAATCAAATGTTTCTAAACCTATGGCTTAACACCTCAGATTTTTCTCTCTGATGATATGGGAAGTTCGCTGCATAAAATCCTTATGCAATTTAGTAAACCAGTGACTTTCCTTGCCTCTAAAACATCTTCTTGCAAAGTTTCTGTTAAGATTGTTAAAGAAGTCTCTATAAATAGTACAGAGCCTTCACAAATGGTAAAGTGCGAAGGCCTAGAATAGAATCCCACTCAGAGTAAGAGGCTTCTCTCCATGTGCCTATTTTCTCACTGTGATATGTGTGATTAAATAGATATGATTATTAAGGTAAATAAATAGGAAGTACATAGCCCCCACACATCATAAGTGTGCTGAATAATTTAATGTAACGGCAGCTGCTAGGTTTATTACCAACTAGAGTAAAAATACTAAGAATAAACGGGAGGAGGGGGAAAAAAGATTTTGCCAGTTGCCAATGAGCACTAACCAATATGAATGAGCACCACTCATTCTTATTGTAATGGCAAAACAATATTGCCCTTAACGTGAAAAATTTGGTCTTTTTCTGTTAAGTACTGATATTGATAAATATTGCTTCTGTTCCTTACATTTAAAAAAAATAGTGAGTTAAAAGTGATCACCATAAAACTTATGAATCAGTAAGATGCAAATATAATCCCAACAGCTCATTGTTTATTTAGAGTGCTACTAGTGAAGTAACAATCAAATTTATAGACTTCTGTTAATAAAATGTCCTAATATAAAAACGTTTTTGTGTTTACAGAAATAGGGTCTCTAATTTATGTGTATCTTTCCATTTCTGCTATGTGATGAAGTTTCTTGATTTATCACAGAATAAAATATGTACCACTTCTGTTCATTATCATTTTTCCATTGATATTTTAGTGCTTGTTATAGTAAAATTCCAACAGGATTACACAACTGAGAAAGAATGATTTGATAGGTCCTAAAAGTATATACTTTAATGGATTTCTGATGGAGATTGAACTTGATGGCAGTTTGCTAAGATCTGGAAGTTGGATATTAATGTTATATTTTTAGGCGACATTCTTGGCATTGCTTTTACCTTTGGGGAAGAGGGATATCAAAACTTTACTTCTTTTTCTTAGACAAATGACAAAGTAGGAATTTTTAAAAATAAATTACAGAAACATTCAATTTGAATAGCATGCTATGATGGCTGACTCTGTCACTTTGTTCCAGCCTGCCCTGGGCATTTCTGCAGACAGAGTAATTAGAACAGAAATGGGCACCACTCTGTCTGTGTTAATGCAGCCCCAGTCTCAGAGATCTTCCTTGCTTTGGGATGTGGACCAAGACAAATGGGAAAGCTAGCTCTTGTACTTGTGCTAGTACAGTTTGGTGCTCTATGTGGTCCCTGGCATTGCATAGACAAGGTCTGGTAGTTTCACTCTCCAGACGCAAAAAGGACCGGTATCACATAAGAATGCTAGGTGGTCACAGAAAAGGGCAGAAAAGCCAAAGTTCGTCAAAATTGTGGGCTAGTTGGCATCTCACAGTTTAACAAAGTAGATAGAACTTGCCCTTAGACACATAGGGATCTTCAGGGGCCCAGGAACTACGGTGACTTATTTATTCGCTAAAAATGCTGCGTTTCAGCATGAAAACTTCTTTGCCTTATTGCCTTTGTTGTCTGAAGCCAAGGTCAGTTTAGATATATTCCACCTCTTCTACTCTCCCTTGGTATGAGAAAGTGACATAAAGTGCAGATTAAACACTTCGATTCTTTACTTGGATTTGTGGACACATTAATTTGATATATGGTGAAGATAAACAACAGAACTAGAGAGTGAGTGGGAGAATCCACTTATTCTAAGATAGCTTTTCTTTTTCAACTTCAAAATGAGAAATAATTATATTTATCTCCACAGCATGGAGATAACTGGGCTGTAAATTTATTTCTATGCAGGCTTTTCTAATAAATTATAGCGTTTTACTCTTTTCTAGAATCAGAAGTCCAACGTGGCGTCTGCAGGTCAAGTGCTCTGAGCCTTCTGACTCTGTTTCTTTACAACAAGAGCTTTATCCCCTCAACTCCATAAATTACTTGAAACATCCTTTTAACTTCTAGAGGAGAGGTGCCAGACTGCTTAAATAGTTCCTCTTTTATCAGAGCTCTACATTCATTTTTTTACTCATTTCAATGTAATTTCCTCTTACAGTTAAGTCAGTATTTCAAAATGTAACTTTGAGCAGAGAGCTTACAGATAAATGATAAGACTTAGTGACTTAAACAGATAAATCTTGGGCACTGGCCAGTACATAAATAATTTACTTCTATTTGAGCAATTTAGAAGTGATCAGCTCCCAGGTCGAACAGCTCAGGGCACCATCACCTAATGCACTTTTTAATGAGTAAATCATTGCTAACTGGTTTGCTCATAATTTAACTCCTTTTGTAATATATTACCCCTGGGTTATGCCCCTAAACAAGTAAGGGAGGCAACCCTCAGGACCAGAAGGGGACTGGGAACACTCACAAGTGAACATGACAGTAACATGAGCCATTGGGTTATTTGTGTTCCACTGCTCTAGTTATCACTTACCAGCTGCAAGTTCTGGTGGCAGGCCTGTGGACTGCATTATTTTAGCCTCAAAAATAAAATCTAATATCTGTGATGTTTTCACATTCCCCACCATATTTGGTAAATCATACTCACTTAGCCCCTTAAGGGCTGCCAAGAGTTTGTTGGCAAAAATGCCACTTGGGTGAAGACATCACTGACTACCAGTCCTATTTGTAGACTTTCCCTGGGTGGTGCTACATTATTTCCTCCCCTAGAACTCAGAGATTTGTGCTTGTGTTAAGTGTAGTTGCTTGAAACATATATAACTTTCTTTCCTGTGTGGTGATTTCCTTTGCTAGCTATGTTTTGATCTTTAGATAATTTTCCTAAAGGAGGTTTTCAACTGTATAAGTTTAATGAGTGCTTATAGTACTTACTGGTTAATATTTCATGTAGGTGTTTGATTGGATGCTTGAGACTGGTTGGTGGGGAAATTAAGATACATCAAATTGAAGGAAAGAGATTATGTTACTGTATCTGACTTTGTTACCTGGTATATTGCATGTATTTTTATTTGCTTATTTGAAATAGGGAAGGGAATGGAGGAAAACAGGATGTTAGGGAGAGGATGGGGGAGGAAAAACGGGGACAAAAACATGAGGAATATCAATGTGCAAGAAGTAATGCACCTACTATGTGACAAATGTAACTCTAACCCCTTTATACATTATCCCAACACTAAAAAAAGTTGATGTTCTAATAAACTAGGTATTAACTGAAAAAAATAAGAAAGGAGATTGTATTCAAGTTCCTACATGTAATATTGCACGTCTTATTTGCAATAAGATTGTATTACACACAATCGTGTCACTTTTTCTATAAATTGAGGCTTTTCATTATAATTCCATCAGATGAAAAGTCGTTGTTCCTGAAAAAAGCATTTGATAATTAATGTTCCATCCATTCATTCTAAATGTACAGGAACAAACCTTAAAAGTAGGGAAGACATTCTGTGACAATTAGATGATACTGTTTTCATTAAATAAATATAATGAATTTATCTAAATTAACATTAGAACTTAAATATTATTTCCTAATGATGAAACTTTTATCACTTGGCTCAGCATAAAAACTAATTTGTATTCTTTTTTTGTTGTTTGCTTTTTGTTTTGCCAGTCCTGGGACTTGAGCTCAGTGCCCAAGCACTGTCCTTAGACTTTCTCAAGGCTAGATCTCCACCCCTTGAATCACAGTATCGTTTCTGGCTTTTTCTATGTATGTGGTACCAAGGACCCAAACCCAGGTCTTTGTGCTTACTAGGCAGGCATTCTACCACTAGGCCAAACTCCCAGCCCCTGTATAGATTTAAGTGAGAGTAAATTTTTCATTGTGGACCACGTGAGCTATTTTGCAAACATGAATCTGTACCTTAACATGTGTCTGTGTACAAGAAAGACTTACCTAAAGTACTTCTGCAAGACAGGGTTTGAAAGCAATAGATCATTTTAAATGTTGAAATGTAGGGTTTTTGTAATATATGTAGAAAATTAGTCTCTAAATATATATGCATACTATATGTAGTCTTTAAGATACATAATATATCTAAATCATTAATATGTTTTTCTTCCTTACCAACTTTTAAAATCCACTCATCAAGACATGAACAAAAACTTCTAGATTTTTATAAAATTACAGTTCTAAAGCACTAAGTTTTTGTTGTTGTTTTAATTTCTGCAGTATTGGGATTTTATATCAGGGCTTGTGCTTACTAGGCTGATTGTCTACCCCCCAGCACCATTTATTTTTAATATCATAAAAGAGTAGTCATTTTCTTTAGGTAATGGCTTATTACTACTGCTTATATTACTTTGTACTGTATTATTATATTGGTGTAGCTATTATTTTATATTCTCCTGTGAAGAACCAGATTAAATCAAATGCACTATTTCATCTAGTCTTCACAATTCCTAATGATAAATAGTACTAGCTCAGTTTTACAGGTGAATAAAATTGGAGCTAACACTTTGTTATCTGATATATTGGATATATTTGTATTTGGTTATTTGAAATTGGATAGGGAAGGGGGGAAAACAAGATGAGGGGTGGGGATTGGGGGGAGGGAAATGGGGACCAAGACATGAGAAAGGGTGTCAATGTATGTGAATTAATGCACCTTCTATCTGGCAAATATGATGTAACCCTTCTATTAATTACAATAAAAAATATATGAAAAAAAATTGGAGCTAAGCCCAAATTATGTAAAGATGGGAATTCTGACATAGAAAATCCATGATTTTTCTGGTATAACATGTTGCCTTATTCTGTGTGTGTGTGTGTATGTGTGTGTGTGTGTGTATGCAAGAGAGAGCTGGGGCAGGAGGTGAAGAGAGAGTGAGTTCTGGAATTTGAACTCAGGCCTGGGCACTGTTACTGAGCTTTTTTTTGCTCGTCTAGCACTCTTAACACTGGAGCCATAGCTTTGCCTCTGGCTTTTTTTTTGTTAGCTAATTAGAGATAAGGATCTCACAAGTTTTCCTGCCCAGGCAACTTTGATCTACAATCCTCAGTTCTCAGCCTCCTGAGAAGCTAAGATTCTGGGCATGAGCCACTGGCACCTACCTGGCCATGTTGTCTTATTCATATAAATCCATTCCTTAAGCATTTATCAGATAAATGACTTCAAAAAATATGACAAAGAACCTGTGTCTAGTACTCTTAGTGCTTATTGAACAGTCAACATGAAAAACTTGTTACCTAGAAAAATATTATAGATATAATCTAGACCTTTCCAAATGGCAGTGAATCGTGTAATATGGCTTTAAGGGTTATTTGTTCTTATCTCTTTTAATAAATTCAGAGAGTTTTAGTTCAGTCTGCTTTATAATAAACTGTTTAAATATTTTAAATGTAATAAAATGTTTCAAAAAAAGTGTCAGGGTTCTCTGGATCAATGGCTAGCTAATAGTGATATGTTGCTAATGGTCTTGAGGATTTTTGTTTTTGTTTTGGGCTGTGTATGTTTGTGTGTGCATGATCCTGGAGCTTGAAGTCAGGGCATCTTTGCTGACCCTGGGCCTTCTTTTCCCCCCTCAAGACTAGCACTTTACCACTTGAGCCACAGTTCCACTTCTGACTTTTTTTTGGTAATCAAATGAACATAAGAGTCTCAGACTTACCTGCCATGGCTGGCTTTGAATTGTGATTTGCAAATCTCAGCCTCCTATGTAGTTTGGATTAAAGAATCAGCCACCAAAAACTGGCAAAGTCTTGAGGGGTTTTTTTTGTTTGTTTTTTTGTTTTGTTTTGTTTTGTTTTGCCAGTCCTGGGGCTTGAACTCAGAATCTGAGCACTGTCCTTGGGCTTTCTCAAGGCTAGAGCTCTACCACTTGAGCCACAGCACCATTTCCAGTTTTTTCTATGTATGTGGTATCTAGGATTTGAACCTGAGTCTTTGTGCATGCTAGACAAGCACTCTACCACTAGGCCAAACTCCCTGCCTAGGTCTTGTGGTTTTTAAGACTAATATTTTTTCCCTCTCCTAAATCCATATGTAGAATCATTTGTTGTGTTTTTTTTCTTCCTTTTTAACTGATCCTTTGTCATGTTCAGTTTTCTTAGAAAAATACAGAATCTTACAGTTAACTTATCCTATCAGAAGAGCACTGCTAATAAATTTTGCTTTATTTCAGCTTTTTATTCATATTTAAGTATACATGTGTATATTAAAGATATATACATATCTTAAGTTATATGCAATATTGATTTTTCTAAGCATTTTAAACTCCAGTTTATTGACAAAGTGAAATAGGTCTTCGGTACTATACTAAGAGTACTTTTGTTGAAATGTCTTTTGAAAATGAAATGACTTTTGAAAAGTACATGATGAGCTGGGAATATATCTTAGTGGTAGGCTGTGGCTTGTCTAGAATGCATGAAGCCCTAGGTTTGATTCTTTATTACCACATAAATAATTTTTTTAAAAAAGCAGAAGTAGTGCTGTAGCTCAAGTGATACAGTGTTACCCTTGAGCCTGAGTTGAAGCCCTAGGACTGTCAAAGAAGGGAAGGGAGGGAGGGAAGGAAGAGAGGGAGGGAGGGAGGGAGGGAGGAAAGAAAGGGAGAGAGGGAGGGGAGAAAGTACATGATTTCCTGACACTGAGGGACTAAAGGCAGTAAATAATTCTCAGATCCTCTACTGCCTGCTACATATACTTTAGACAGTATAAGCTGTATTTTCCACTTTGAAAATGGCATACCATGTTTTTAAGCCATTGCCTTCCTTGGCTGACCTAGAAAAGTTTTAAAAATAAAACAACATAAATAAACATACTTATGTGTGTTCAAAAATATAATTTTGATTATTTCTTGTGGACAAAGGTTCATTGGAATAGGACCTTGTGGGGGTAGGGAGAAAGCTTATTAAATTTTCCTGTAGCTTTCAAAACTGTTTTCCTCTGCTCTCTGTGGTTCTGGAAGGTTTGATCAGCTTCCTACTATTAGTAATTCTTACCAGATATCTTGCTGACTGTTGGTTGGTTTGCCAGCCCTTCAGTGATGTCTTTTGCTTCATCCTGCTGTGCATCTTGCAGGAAAGCAGATGCTCTGGATCATTTAAGAAATCTGAATCTTGTTATTTCCAGTAAACTCAGTAGGATTTCTGGGATGAGAGTTGGAGAAGTCATGCTGATGAACTGGGGTATGAAGTTGGCTGAAAAACAGAAGTTTTTTTGTTTTTTTGGCTAGGTTAATTTCTCCCATTTACCTGGCCCAGCAATTGTTGCAGTTTTAGGTAAAATACATTGTTTTTTCAGGTTGAGTCTCAGACTGCATCAGTATGGCTCCTGCCCAGGCTCCAGCAGAAGTGTACGATGATGTACCTAAGGGTATTTGTCCACATAACTTTTATTACATCTATATTTAGTGCTCATTTTTCCTAGAAAGTAAATCATTTGAACTCTGTCTTTTAAATCTCCAGCCCTTTGCTTTTTCTTTTTCACTTTCTCTGCCTTTTTTTCAAGACAAGGATTTGGTTGTAAATGGGTCAAAATATAGTATGGTTTTGTCCTAGTATCTCTTTATCTCCTTAGTCATTTCTAGAATGTTGTGGGTATACATCCCAGTTTGCTGATCTGTACCACTGGTTCTGTATTTGCAGGAAGAAGCAACTTTTCTAATTGCATTTGGTCTTTCTAGGATTTCTTAAAGTTCCCCCCTTCTAATTAGTTTTAACATAAAACCAATTAGAACCAGAGAACTATTATTTCCCATGTTTTCCTTTCTGAAATATGTCAGAAATATGTATCAAGTATGAGTTTGTCTTTGGTGCAGATCGGTATTTTTGAGAGAGCAGAATGTTCTTTTGTGTGTCTGTATTTTTGTATTTGATTTTTACTTCCATATTTTATCAACAGTTTATATCATTTTTCTAGCCTTTAATTCTAATCCTTTTAATTTTTTTACTAAGTTACTATAACACTGATATATATGTTATATATTATATATGCATATATATTATTCATTTATCTCATTACTCTTCTGGATATGGATAGAGTCTATATCATGGTTAGGCAGTGCCTAAGATTTCCAGCTGTATATAAGGCATTATTTCTGAAGATTTTGAATTATGTTTAGTTGGAATTTGGAAAGTGCTAAATGTACCATATTAACCTTTGAGTTTACATTGCAGCATACCTTGACAGAAATAGACAACTCTTTTTTTAATATTTTTATTGTAATTAATAAAAGGGTTACATGATATTTGCCAGATAGAGGGTACATTAATTCACATACATTGATACCCTTTCACATATCTTGGTCCCCATTACCCTCCCCCCCAATCGAATATTATGTCAAGGATCCAGACAAACCAAGAAACCTATTTGGTAAATTAAAATTACTAAGCAGTGTTGAGGAAAATAGAAATAATAAGCACCCAATTAGGCTAGGTATTTTTTTAATTTTTGTGTAACCGTGAACTACTTTGACAAGTTTTCTTCCTCTTCATTTCACTTTTATGCTCTGTCTTCCTGTTCCTACTGTAGGTCTAAAAAATACATCATTACTACTTATTGCCTCTTATTCACTTATTCACTCTTCCCTCACATGTAAACTCAAATATAAACTGAATAACAAACCAAGTCATTATGTTTACTAAATCCTCTCCATATCTTGTAAGTGGAACAAGGTTACATGCCCTTTTTATATGTTATTATCATTATTGTAAAGATGATGTACAGAGGGGTTACAGTTAAATAAGTCAGGTAATGAGTACATTTCTTTTAGAACAGTATCACCCCCTTTCTCATTTTCTGGTTACATGTTCTTGTAGCAGAGTTAAGCAGTACTCCAGAGCCTAATGTCTCCAGACCATTGAGTCAGCCTGAGCCTTGAGACATGTCGTCACCCCAGAAAATGCCTTCAGCAATTTTCCCTAGCTCAAACACTGAGTGCTCCTATTCAGAATCTAGATCAGATTGCACTGTGTGGACAGTTTTTAGCAATGTTTTGGAAATACAACTGATTTCTGAATTGAAAAACTGAAGCCACCTGTTGTATGGTTGATCTGGCAAGAGTCAGAGAATTGGTCTGTTTGCATATTTAGCAAATAATACTGGGGACTTTGCTGCTTTAACACAGAGAATTGAAAATAACAGCAAATAAGTGTGTAATGAGAAGATGTGTTTATGTTATCTTCATATTAAAAAGCCTTTCATTAACATGTTAATAAATAAGAATAATTTTTGTTTTGAAGAATTATTTAAGGGCTGGAGGTATAGTTCAATTGGTAGAACCCTTGCTTAGCAGGGGTGAGGCCCTTGTTTCAATCCTGTACTGCAGAACAAATATATAGGTCTTAAGGGAGCCAGTTGGGATAGATTTTTTTTGAGACAGGGTATTGCCATATAGTCCTGACTGGCCTCAACCTTAGCCTTCTAAGTGCAGGGATTGCAGACACACACACACACACACACACACACACACACACACACTATGAAAATCCCATATTGGCTTATCTAATCTGTAAAGTCACTTGAAAGTTTACTGATCAAACTGACATTGTCTTAAAAGAACAATAACCAGTCTATCCAAGGTCTATATTTCCAAAATTTCCAAGAAAATCCCTTCTTGGGAACCTACTTAATGTTTTATCTTTCTTCAACAAGTCCCTTCTTAGTTGGGTGGCAATGGCTCACACCTGTACTTACAGGTATTCAGGAGGCTAAAAGATGAAGATCTTTTAAAAACTAATGTCCATGAGACTCTTTATTTCCAAGTAACTACCAAAAAGCTGGAAGTGGAACTGTGACTCAAGTAGTATAGCAGTAGCCTTGAGCAAAAAAGCTAAGAGACAATGCCTACCAATGATACCCCCCCCCACACACACAAATTCCTTCTCATTGATACCTAAATTTTTTCTTTGTTTTTGTATCTAGTTTCCATTTAAAAGAATACCTCATGTTTTCTGTGCTAGCAATGAAATCATGTGAATCCTTGCATTCGTCTTTTCTCCTTTCATCATTCATTTCTTACAATCAGGCATTTAAGGAATATTGTTTTTTTATTAGGGATGGTTGACAAAATAAATGCTACAGAGGCTGTAACTCTGTGAGACACATTGTATAACCAGGGACTATACTCATTGAAACTACCACATGAATACTGATGAGTTCTGATAGCTTGGAGCCCAGGAAAATTTAGGATTGTTTGAATCTATCATTCGCTCTTGAATGTTTGACCATTCAGGTAAATTTTACCCATTTTGAGTCTTAAATTTTTATTTAAAGGTTGGGAATGTGGCCTGAGTGGTAAATCATTTACCTAGCAGGCTTGAGACTTTAGTACAAACCTCAGTTCCAACAAAAAAGAAAACTAAAATTTTATTTTGAGTTGTTAATTTTCATGTGTCTAGTAATTTTATGTGGTTCTTCATTGGATTCTGCAGAAAACATTCTTTTGCTACCTCAATTCATAATTCTAGAAATTTAATATTATCTGTTATGAGCGTCAACATGTATATTAACATTTTGAAATTATATTTTTATATATGCAGCTTTCTTTATTTAAAAAAGCAGAGGCCTGTGTGGCCAGCAGAAATGTCAGAGCCTGTTATTATTATATATATACTTATTTATTTGAAATAGAGAAGGGAAGGGGAAGAATAAGATGATTGGGAGGGCATGGGGGGAGGGAAAGAGGGCCAAAACATGAGAAGTGGTATTCATGTTCTATGTACCCACTATCTGACCAATGTAACTGTAACCCCTCTATACATTACCCTGACAATAAATACAATTTTTAAAAATCCCCCCTCCAAAAAAAGAAATGTCAGAGCCTGGCTCTGCAAAAATAAATGTTACATGCCCATGTTTGAACTCCAGAGTGTATCTGTAGGCCCAAAATTCTGTGGTTTCTGGTTCCATTTCTGAGGGTTAAAATATCACATAATCCTTGGGAACAATTATAGTTGTAAACATGGAAAAATGTGCCTGAGGAATAAATGAATAGACATGATTTCACCTGGCTAGTTTAAGCACTTCTGAAAGAGATGACATATCTATAGACAGTAGTAGGTATCTGCTACAAGAAACAATAATGCAGGCCGGGAGTTTGGCCTAATGGTTAAAGTGCTTGCCTAGCATGCTTGAAGACCCGGGTTCAATTCCTCGGTACCACATACATAGAAAAAAGCTGGAAGTGGTGCTGAGGCTCAAGTGGTAGAGCTCTACCCTTGAGAAAGTCCAAGGACAGTGCTTAGGCCCTGAGCTCAAGTCCAGGACTGGCAGAAAATTTAAAAAAAAAATTAAAAAAAATAAATAAAATTAAACACTAAAATACATTTTAAAACCTTTTAAATTCTAATATTTAAAGATCATGTTGTGTGTGGTGGTGTTGTGTGATATTTAAATAGAAGTCAGATATACAATTTATAAACCTCATTCAAGTATTTTTAAATAAAATTTTGAATATAAATGTTAAAAATCATGTCTAACAAATTCAATTTATTAGCCTAAAAGAGATTCTTTTAATAGTATTTCCCTAGATGGTATTTCCCTAGATGGTCTTAACTGCTTTATAGATTTTCATGATTTTTTTTTCTCTAAGTGCTAAGGATCAACCCAAGGCAATGCACATGCTAAGCAAGCACTCTATAACTGAGCTTCACCTCCCCATTCCTAAGATTTTTGTTTATTCTTCAGGTACTGGGGCTTAAATTCAGAGCCTTGTGCTCTGGACTTGCTTTCATGTTTATGGTTGGCCCTGTGCCTCCAGTCCTGCTTTTCACTGGTCACTTTGGAGATAGCATCTGGTGAACTATTCTGCCTGGCTTGACCATAAACCCCAATTCTCAGCCTCCAGAGTAACTTGGATATATAGACATGACCCACCAAGACCCAGCTCCTATTATTCCTTTTATTTTGCATTTTATATGTCTAAGTATAGAGGTAACCTCAAGTATAATTCAGTACTATGTCTTCTAAATAAGAAATGAAAAGTACTCTAAGCCAACTGAATATGAAAACATTTATAAATATGGATAGATTGGTGAAATGGCTTATTTATTTGCTAGTCCTGGAGCTTGAATTCAGGGCCAGGGCACTGTCCTCCGGCTTTCTCAAGGTTAGCACTCTACCACTACAGCCATAGCACCACTTCTGGCTTTGTCTGTGTATGTAGTACTGAGAAATTGAATCCAGGACTTCATGCATTTTAGGCAGGCACTCTACCACAAGACCACGCTCTTGGCCTCCCTGTGTTTTATTTATTAAGTTGTGCATACATATGTAACTTGTGTGTATGTGTGGTGGTACTAGAATTTGATCTCAAAGCCATGGCTCACTAAAGCAGGTACTCTATTACTCGAGCACTGCTGCCAACCCTATATGTATATGAAAACAGCATTAAAATATTTCTAAATATTATTCTTTTAGTCATGTTTTATTAAACAGTTTTACTCAGCATCCTACCAAAGTACATGTTTAAAATCAGTATAAAATCAGTATTTCTGTCACGAGATACTTATCTTTTCTAATCTTCTTTTTCCTATGGCATATTTTTAATGTAGGCTTTTGCATTATTGCTGGTGAGGCCACAGGAAAAAAAATGTCTTATGCCAGGTCTCCAGTATATAACATGAGGTCATCTACTATGTCAGGCATTGTAGGGCTTGCTTCTGTTGGTGGTGCTGCTGTTGGGCATCAAGCCCAGGACTACAAGCATGCTAGGTGAACACTACCAATAAGCTATGCCTTCAGTTATACCATATGAATATGTGTGGCCATAGTCCCTTCACTTTCTAATATATTGCTTTTTAAAATGATTTTCAGAGCCAGATGTGATGGTTTAAGCCTATAATCCTGGCTACAAGGAAAGTAAAAGGTCTGGGCTTGGTGGCATCAGCCTGGTATCCAAGCCACATGAGAAACAGTGTCTGAGTATCTTCTTCAGTGACACCTGCCAGCACAAGTAAGAGAATCACACATTAAACAGGACTTTCCCTCAAAAATAACCAATGCAAAGTGGAGCTGGATACATGATTCAAGTGGTAGAGCGCCTGCCTAGCAACCCCAAAAATACAGAGTTTAATCCCTAATACAAATTAAATAAATAAATAGTCACTTTAATGGGTTGTTAAACATTTAACTCTTACCATTATAATCTAGACCCTTGAAACATGGAGAGTAGGGTAGATTTGTGTTATTTTAAACTAACATGTCATCTCCCACATCACACAGGCCTTATTTGTTTAAAATAATATATTTGAGAATTTTCCCATTGTAGATGTAATTTTATTACTATTTGGGTGTTAGATGACTCCCTTTCTGCTAAAAGGTATTGAGGCAGAGACATGGAAGTTGAAACCACAACTTAAAGCGAAGTCCATCTCTCTGTATCACCTGCTGATTTTCACAATTCTTCTAGTAAGCTTTTCTATATAATCAAAATGAGAAATTTGGAATTCCATGCAACCCATAGTGAAACATTAAGGAAAAAAGTGACTCCTAGGGGCCAGGAGTTTGGCCTAGTGGTAGAGTGCTTGCCTAGCACACACAAAGACCCGGGTTCGATTCCTTGGTACCACATGCATAGAAAAAAGCTGGAAGTGGTGCTGAGGCTCAAGTGGTAGAGCTCTAGCCTTGAGAAAGTCCAAGGACAGTGCTCAGGCCCTGAGCTAAAGCCCAGGACTGGCAGAAAAAAAAAAAGTGACTCCTAGCAGCAGAGAGTTGGTGGAATCGCACATCTCCAAACGTGCCGTCTCTATGTTCTCAGCACCCTGTTAGGATCAGATTAGCTTCCCCTGTTGGTCTAATGCTTCCTACAAGCTATGATTATTACATGGCTCCAGTTGTGACCTTTGACGAATGCAAAGATAAGATTCATGAATTGTTTCATATAAATAGAGTGTATGGTGTAGGAGGCTTTACTGAGTTGCAGTTGTTGCTGAAACTTTGGGGGATATTTACATTCGTCTTTTCTCAGTAATTTGTGGCCCCTAACACATATAGAACATTTTGTTTTTATGCTGTCATCAGCTTCTGTTGACTATTTGTCTTTTACCAGAGGGTCTTGTTTGAAACCACATATTCTGAGGTAAGGTCTTTCTCATTTAAAAGTAAGAAAATTGCTTTGGTATTTGGTTTTCCAGCATTTTACTCAGAAGACATATTCAGTGTTGTCTTTCTCAGTCCCTTGGTCTTAGTGTGAGCTTCTGCAATGCTGCCTGAATACTAGACAATAAAAAGTTTCCATGTGGGGCCGGGAATTTTGTCTAGTGGTAGAGTGCTTACCTAGCATGTACAAAGACCCGGGTTCGATTCCTTGATACCACATACATAGAAAAAAGTCGGAAATGGTGCTGTGGCTCAAGTGGTAGAGCTCTAGCCTTGAGAAAGCCCAAAGACAGTGCTCAGGCCCTGAGCTCACGCCAAGGACTGGCAAAAAAAAAATAGTTTCCATGTGACTTTGCTACCTAGTATGTTTTATACACATTTATTTGTTTTTTTTGAAATAGGAAAGGGAATGGGGAAAACAAAATTGGAAGGGGTGAGGGAAAGGAAAGGGAGACAAAAACATGAGAAGGGGTATCAAGGCATGAGAAGGGGTACCTGACGAATGTAACTATAACCCCTATAACATTATCCTGACAATAAAATACAATTTAAGAAAGAAAAAAAGTGCTTTTCAGTGTTCGGCTTGTATGTACTATTTCCAAGGAAGACTGGCCTTCACATAGGCACCCCTTTGGGAACTCATTCCTTTGTTAAACAGCTTATTGATAGCCTTGCACTCTAATACCTAAGTGGAATAACATAGCTGAAGATGGAATGAAGGATGTGGTTGTGGTTCCAAGTGAAAAGCTACTTAAAGAAAAATAGAAGGGAGAGATCCACATGCAAAAAGCTCTGTGCTATGCAGTCAATATCATAATACACAATCACAAACCTCAGGGCTTCTGTAGGTAGCTTTTCTAACTTCAATGCATCTTCCTAATGTTTAATCTCTTCATTTTCTATGAATTAGGTTTTTATCATCTCCACAGTGTTTATAAAGACTGACCAGGCTGGACACAGGTGGCTCATGCTGGTAATCCTAACTACTCAGGATGCTGAGATCTGAGGATTACTGTTCAAAGCCAGACCAGTCTGTGAGACTGTTATCTCTAATTAATCATCAAAAAACCAGACTGGTACTGTGGCTCAAAGTCAATAGAGGACTAGCCTTGAGTAAAAAGTTTAGGGATAGAGCCCACATTGAGTTTAAACTGTAAAAATGACCAAAAAGAAAACGATACTGACCAGATTTGGGGTGGACAACTTGTTGCTCTTTCCTCTCCTGTAAAGCAATTTTCACAATTTTACTAAAGTGAAGATTTCACTGGTTTTTCAGAAGTCAGTTACATCCAGAGTCTGTGCCACTTCTTGCTCCTGAAAATTTCTGAGCCTCCTGATCCTGCAGTCCTGTGGCTGCTTATAGCTGTAAAGCAGACTAAAAACATGTAAACAGCTGTTGGGGGCCGGGCGCAAGTGTAACAGAATAGGCTGCCAAATTCTTGACTGCCATATGTGCTGTGTAATGCTTGTCATCTCAAGTGAGTCATTAAAAGGTTTCCCTTTAATGGGGCTTTGAAGTGCCAGGACAGCTTGAGCGCATCTATAAATTGCCACAAACAGCCCTCTGACTGAGTTAGCTAATTGCTTGCTCTTTGACTTATTAGGATCAACTGAGTTAAATAATTTGTCACATGTGGGGCTCGTAATAAATAATGTGACTAGCCAGTTTGCAAGCTGTTTCAGTGATATATTGTACCCCTTTTGGATGTTGTCACATGTCACTAGCAAATGTGGCCTATTTTGTCCACAGGATTATCATATCTCTGAAGGAAAAAAAAAGAGTAAGTTCTGACACAGCAAGAAGAAAAACACTGAAAAAGAGTCTGGTTGCAGACAAATGTGCTCATTTATTCAATCTTTACATAGAGCATTAATCATCATTTTTCTTGATACTAGGCCCATGTATCACACATCACGTATGTGAGTATAAATACTTAGTATTGAATTATTATAGTTAATAGGGACTGAATTATGTGGTTAAAAAATAATCTCGGGGCCAGGAGTTTGGCCTAGTGATAGTGTGCTTGCCTAGCATGCAGGAAGACCCAGGTTCGATTCCTTGATACCATATTCATGGTATGGCTTAAGTGATAAAGCTCTAGCCTTGAGAAAGCCCAAGGGCAGTGCTCAGTCTCTGAGGTCAAGGCCCAGGACTGGCAAAAAAAAAATTGTTCATACTCTTCGTGAAAATAAGCTGTCTTTGCAGACACTAGACAAATTTACCAAAATGTGGACAGGGCATCCCATCAAGCCAGCATTCTTGCTGTGCTCATATTAGGTAATTGCTGCATGTGCATAGAAGACAGTGGCCAGAATTTAGGAGAGATTAATTTGAATTTGAAGAGATTATCTTAAAAAGTCATTGTCTAGTCCTAAGGGGAAGGAGGATATTGGCCAGCTAGCAGTTAGAATTTAGTATTTTAGTTGTCCAACAAATGTGCAAAGGTGCTCATAACCTCTCTCAGAAAGAGTGATGTCAAGCGCATCTATGCCTCTGGCTTTGGGATCAATACGAGGTACATGTCTTCATTCAGGTAAAAGCCAAAATACATGGTATTAGTTCACAAACTGACAAGATCTCTTTTGTTCCAGAATTTCCACCCTTTCGAGAAAGAAAAAAAAATAAGTAATATAAAAATATATGAAGGTATATGAAGGTATATGAAGGAAGGAAGTAGGAAAGGGAGAGAGAGCAGAAAGAAGGAAAATTCCAAAGAGGGAATGAAAGGGAAAGAAAAAGCAAGTTGTTTACCATATTATGTTATTAAACTTAACTTAGACTATGTTGCTGAACATATATGAATAATAAAGGCAGTGAGCTGTTTGTGTCTGTTTTTGAAAAGTGCTTATGAAAATACATGTTATGAGAGCAATTTTATTGTTTTTAGCATGGGACAAGCATGTCTAAAACAAAGATAATTATGTTCTTCATTTATAAAATTGACAAATGAATCCTTTACAGTTTCATGAAAAGTAAATTTTATAACAAAGAAGGACAGGAAAAGTTAAGTTTACTGAAAATTTCTTTCAGTTTTTCATTTCAAGGAATGTTATTCATAATTTTTATATGTCTGTGCTCCCCAAAGTACTTAATTGCAATAATAATAGTCCCAACTAATACTTCTTAATGGCATTTTAAAATTAAAATATTGCATTTTCTGTACATGTCACTTTTAAATTAATGTTCTTTGGCTATTTTCTCTAATGACCTGTTCTTTTTTTCTTTTAATACATTTTCTTTGAGTTTTATCAGGTCATTGTGCTTGCACAGTATCACTGAGACAACCAGCAATAAAAATGCCAGAAAGACTCAAACAGTGAGGCCAAGAAGTCACAAACAGATCCCAGCTGGTGGGTCCTCAGCTTGCCTGCCCTCTCCCCTTCTTTTAACCCAAGGGTACTGGCTAACTATTCTGTGGATGTTTATGATAATTAGGTAATGGTTTAGGTGCGTGTGCACAGTATTGGAGGGATTTGAATGAGTGTGTTCTCTTTAGAAAGGACAGTCATTTAGTTTTATAATTAGAAAAGCTACCCAAGCCTTAGTTGTTTCATATGTTTGCAGCAGACTCCAACTTTCATTAAATTCAAGGAAAAGGTGACATAGTTCACTTGATCTGTTCACTTGCTCCTATTATATTTATATTTGTTTCCATAAATTAATTACTTGATAAACTATATCATTTCTGCTTTCTCTAAGAGATGATATAAAGAAAAACCCAATACTTTAAATTGATTTATAATTAGTGTGTATTTTGCATTTGTTTTAAATAATATTCCCAAATGATAGTCTTAATAGGTGTATCTTGAGTGTGATGAAAATAATTATTCTGTTTGAAAGGTCTATGTCTAAGGAAGAGTGTATTTAAAAATAGGTATTGTAAGATAACTTGTATTGAACAACATTGACCTTCCCTCAGAAGATGGCTTATATAGCCAGTCTGAGGCTCCTCAAAGATACATGATGATTTGATTTGGATTTGATTTGTACCATTCCAGTGAGAATGGGATTGTGAATTGATTGATGTGGGAATATATGCTACCCAGGCTGAGTGCTTAATTGCTACGGAAGGATACATGTTGGATGAAGTAGCCCTCCTTAACTCTTAGGAGAGAGTAGCTAACAAAAGATGGGTTGTTTTATAAAGGTACAACTTTATACAAGCTATCATACTGATCACACAGGTGTCATCTAGCTCTGCAGGAGGGACAGAAAGTCGCCAGTATGAATTTCAGTGCTTATTCTGGAAGAAAAATTGCAATAAAGTAGCCACTGAATTAAAGAAAAGATGAAAAGCTTCCCATTCAAGAGCCACTGGCTTCATACTGGCAGAATCACAGCTGTGTGGCTGCTGGTTATGGCCTCATTCTCCCTTCTTGTCCACATAAACAGGTGTAACCTGAGAGAGAGCAGGCATCACTTCCTCAAAGGAAGAGGAAGCAGGCACAGACAATTATGAAGGACATCTCAGACCACATTCCACACCTGTTCTGTGGAGAAATGACCCTTTACAAGGCATAAAACTATCCTTTGCCATAAAATGTCTCCCTGTGGTTAGGACTGTAGCAAGTCAGTGGCACAGTATGGAGGTGGAGGAGTGGAATAGGACACCTGTCTTCAATTTCTTCACATAAAAGAGAGATATCATCCACTACATGTTCCATTCCTGCAGTGTGACTTCCTTCCAGTGTATATGTGCTACTTGTTTTTCTGAAGGTAACCAGCTTTCCCCCCCTCTCTATTTAAGATTAAACATTGTCTTCTATATAAGCATCCCTGCAGTTTACCCACAACTAAAATGTGAAATTCTTTCTCCTGATGGTGCCAGATTTTTCAGTGTTTCCAGCCATGGCAGTTACTGCTTTAACATCTAAAAGCAAAAACCTCACAGATCAGCAATTCCCAATACCTAAATCCCAGACATTTACATATGGAAGTAGGTTTAGAGAGCCCCTATTTGGGTTAAAGAAGTCTGAAATCCCCATTATTAGAGGCATGCCACTATACTTTCTAAATCCTCATATTAGATCCCCATAGAGAAACTTAACTGAGCAAAAGGGTCTGCCCTAGCCTGGGATGCATCCCTTTATTTCTGACTCAGGAATATTATTTTAGGAAAGCAGTATGGCAGTTCTTCAAAAGACTAAACATAGAGCTCCCTTATGACCCAGCAATTCCACTACTTGGCATTTACCCAATCATCCAGAAACAAGGACATACTAAATCCACTAGCACAACAATTTTCATTGCAGCACTATTTACCATAGCAAATATATGGAACCAACCTAGATGTCCCTCAGTTGATGAGTGGATCAACAAGATGTGGTATTTGTACACAATGGAATTCTATGCTGCTGTCAGAAAGAACGACATTGCCCCATTTGTAAGGAAATGGAAAGACTTAGAAAAAAGTCATATTAAGTGAAGTAAGCCAGTCTCAAAGGAACATAGGCTCAATGGTTTCCCTCATTTGTCATAATCAGTAGAAACCTTGGGCTCTCCTAGCAGAGATTTGCAATAGAGCAAAACCTTGATACATAAGGCCATATAGTATGACGCTAAATGAAAGGACCTCTAGGATATAGAAACAAAAGCCATGTAATGAATGATTGTTGTCCTTAATGTACTATGTTATCTCTCATCTCTCTTGCTGCCCCTTGGTTATCTCATATTGTTACAGTATCTCACTTTGTTACCTGATATATTTCATATATTTGTATTTGGTTATTTGAAATTGGATAGGGAAGAGGGGAAAACAAGATGGGGGAGTTGAGGGGAGGGAAATGGGATCAAGACATGAGAAAGGGTATCAATGTATGTGAATTAATGCACCTTCTATCTGGCAAATATCATATAACCCTTCTATTAATTACAATAAAAATATATGAAAAAATATTTGGAAAGAAATGTATTCACTAGCTCACTATGTAATGGCAACCCCTCTGTACATCACCTTTACAATAAAAATTTTAAAAATTCAAAAACAAAACAAAACAAAATTCACAACAAAAGAAATTTAGCATTTTGGAGTACAATTTAGAAACTTTCCCAGTTGTGTTAGTCATTGCCTCTGTGTGTGTGTGTGTGTGTGTGTGTGTGTGTGTGTGTGTGTGTGTCTATATATATATATATACATACATACATATAAGGTGCAAGTGAAAGTCATTCCTGAAAAACCAGTGTTTTTCTTTATTCATGTGAGCTGCATGACCCAGCAGGGATCCCATCATGTTTTGGTGGCCTGGTCTTTGTGACTAAAAGGAGCTCAGTGTTCGATATTTATAAATAAGCTGTAACCATCAGACACGAAACCTCAGGATATTCTTAACATGTGCCTTCAGAGTCCTATTTTAGTAATTCCTTTATACTTCAGTATTTCAATTGTAGGTAAATCACAGTGTAAGGTGTCTCAGTTTTAGAAGGAAAGTTGATATAGACATTTTAAAAGATTATTTAGAAGTACACAACAGAGCCTACTCTTTGTTGTTGTTAATGTTGTTGTTGTTTGTGAAATGGGTTTGAATGCAGGACCTCATGCTTACTAGACTGGCACTCTACCCTGAGCCATGCCTTCAGTCCTGCTTTTTGTTGGTCCCTTTGGAAAGAACATCCAACAAACTTTTCTGCCTGTCTTGGCCTTGAACCTCAATCCTCCAAATTTTGGCCTTCTGAAGATTACAGGATTACTGAAGTCCAACCATATAGAATCTAGTCTCAATGCAAGTTGTATACAAATGTTTCTTAGTAAGATTCTGAATTACTATGGAAAGCAATGTGGCAGAGCCTCAAAAGGCTAAACATAGAACTCCCCTATGACCCAGCAATTCCACTACTTGGCATTTACCCAACCATCCAGAAACAGGGACATAATAAACCCACTAGCACAACAATGTTCATTGCAGCACTATTCACCATAGCAAAGATATGGAACCAACCTAGATGTCCCTCAGTTGATGAGTGGATCAACAAGTTGTGGTATTTGTACACAATGGAATTCTATGCTGCTGTCAGAAAGAATGACATCGCCCCATTTGTTAGGAAATGGAAAGACTTAGAAAAAATCATATTAAGTGAAGTAAGCCAGACTCAAAGGAACTTAGGCTCAATGGTTTCCCTCATTCGTCATAATCAGTAGAAACCTTGGGCTCTACTAGCAGAGATTTGCAATAGAGCAAAATCTTGATACGTAAGGCCATATAATGTGAAGCTAATTGAAAGGACCTCCAGGATATTGAAACAAAAGCCATGTAATGAATGATTGTTGTCCTTAATGTACTATGTTGTCTCTCATCTCCTTTGCTGTCCCTTGGTTATCTCATATTGGTATAGTATCTCACTTTGTTATCTGATATATTGAATTTATTTGTATTTAGATATTTGAAATTTGATAGGGAAGGGGGGAAAACCAAGACGGGTGGGGAGTGTAGGAGGGGGAGGGAAATGGGTACCAAGACATGTGAAAGGGTATCAATGTATGTGAATTAATGCACCTTCTATCTGGCAAATATCATGTAACCCTTTTACTAATTACAATAAAAAAAACTATAATGTAAAAAAAAAAGATTCTGAATTACTGAACTACTTTACTTGGACTTTGGATATTGAGTTTCTAAATGCATATCCATACCTAATATATCTTGTTCATTCTAAAGCTGTGCATTCTAAATACTTATTTATAACCTTTATATCACAACATACAGAAAAGGATATCTAGACTTGTTTTCAGGGATTAGGGAATAAATCCCCACTCTGCCACATTTAATACCCTCAAGTGACAAAAATTCTAAAAAAATTCTTTAAAGAATGTTTAATATTATAAGATGATGCAATCGATAAAGAATTGCTGTCTTGGTGCTCTTCAAAGTAGTGGCTCTCAGTGTCCTATCCTTTGGCTTCCTGGGTTGGAGGAAATCTTACACTGAAAGGAAACTAGGTGCATTCAACATAAATCACTGCTATCTTCTTTGGGTCATCTTGTAGCTACCCCATATTTACATTATAAATACAAGGCAGTACTTCTGCCTGACTGAATAGCTAGCTAAAACCTGGTAACAACAAAGTCTGGTTACTGAGAGACAAGGGTAATGCTTAGGACCTTTCCTTCCTACTACCCTCTTGACTGAAAACTGTCCATCTACAGATTTAAGGGAATTCTGTAATCAGTGTTTGAGTCTCTGTTCCCTTCACAATCTCTTTTCAGCCAAATTTACCTGTTGTTTTGCTTTCTCTGGCACTGATAGACTGATTTAGTTATACTAACTTATAAGTGCTTGTAATAATTCAGAATTAACTGGATAATAGAGGGAAAATCTCCCTAATTTCCTTATTCTTAAAATATCTGTCCATTCTTTCTAGGAATATCTCTGGTTGAAATGTATTGTTAACTGTATAGAGAACTTTCAAGGTGCTTAGTTTTGACCAGGTCATGTCATTTAGGATGTGTATGTATTATAATCCAAATTTCAAAATTATTTCTGTGTATTTGCCTATAGTTTTTTTAGCAAATCGGTCATATATAATCTCATTTGTACTTTTTTTTTACATTCATGCTTGTAATACCCTATAGTAGTACTATAAATAATTGCAGTACAAATATAATCTGTTTTGGTAAGGGGCTGGGAGTTTGGCCTAGTGGTTGCGTGCTTACCTACCATTCACGAAGATCCAGGTTTGATTCCTCAGTACCAAATACATAGGAAACAAAAAAAGCTAGAAGTAGTGCTGTGGCTCAAGTGGTAGAGCTCTAGCCTTGAGAAAACCTAACGATATTCTCAGGTCCTTAGCCCAAGCCCAGGACTGGTTAAAAAAAATCTGGTTTGGTTAATATGTCAGCAGACAAAAATCTTTTTGTTTTTGGAAAACAGTCGAAGATTATTTTGTGAGAATTAAGCATTTTTTTGAAAAATATTCCTTATTTTACTTAATTAATAAGTTCCTTAAGAAAATACAAATTTCAGTTAAGAAACACTGTCACTGTTTACAACCGTTTCAAGTTCAAAATAGCTTCTACATGTACTGAGGAATGTACAAGAATTAGTATCAAATAAGTACATAGGAATTGCTAGCAACTTAAATAAATTGACAACTACGAATAAATTTGTCTATATACTTTTTAGGAGCATGTATTTCTCATACACCAGAAAAATTCTTTTAACTTCTATAGTTTTTTTATTAAAACTAAACAATCAATCAATCAATTATAGAGTAAGAAATATGTTTATTTTGTCATTCAGTGTGTGTGATGTGTAGTACATGATTTTCATTCCCAGAGAGGTCATGAGTAAGTCAGACTGCTCATGCTGTGTGTATTGCCTGTCTGGGTGTGGGAGAGTTTTGGACATTGTGGCAAGTATTCATCTGCTGCCCGTAGAGTAGGCTTGCAGGACAACTCTGTTCTAGTTTATCACATTGCCTTTCCAAAAATTAAAAAATACAAATTGCAATTGCTCATTTCTTTTAAAGCTCAAATATTTTCTTTTTATCATTCTTGGCAAATTTGCTTATTGAACTATAGTAAGCAATTCAAACCTGAAATCCATTCCTTTCATTATGTGAAAAGCTAAATGAATTAGCTCATACTACTGAATGCGTGCTTTCTGAATACCACTCAGTAGCTCCAACCACTTAACATTTTTAAGCCATTTTTCCCTTCTGTAATGTAAACTCTGTGAAGCTTGGGTCTTTTAAAAGCTCCCTTCACTAAGTAAATTTGATATAATAAAAAGAAAAAAAAAACTTTGTTCTCTGTTGCCCTGCAAATTCATATACACACATACACACACACACTCTGTCCCTCCTCCTCTCCTCTCCCTTTCTCCCTAGCCCCCCCCTCTAATATTTATCTGGTCTGGAATAAGCATTAATCTTTAATTACTCTGTAAACATTTTTAACAGGTGTGGAATAGCAGTACTTTCAAAAATGCAGTGTTTCTCTCCTTCCCTGCCTGATGGCATGGGCATACTGCCTAACAGCTTTCCCCTCCCTGCTCTAGAGGTGGAAAGCAAGGGGCGGTGGGTAAAAGGCAAAGAAATGCCCAAATCCCACATGAATCAGAAATTTCCAGTTATAAATTATGCACCACCATAACATCCTTTACCACAGTTTGCCAGCCAGAAGTTGAGTTTGGGGTAGTTTACAACAGAAAAAGGGCTTCTTCTGTCTTGTTAGGGCTGGGGAAGGGTTGGTTAGAGGCTGTGTATATATCCATGCATTTTTCTTCCTATAGATTGCACATTTCCACCACCCTTTCTCTGGACTGTACACAGAAGGTGTGGTGTGAGAAGATATAAAGCAGCATTTTTCTAGCTGCCTTTGAAAACAATAAGGGCTCTGTTAACAGGAACCCAAACCTCTGCAGACAACCTCATTTGGGTGGAATAGTTTGTGGAGCTCAGGTTCAAAGCTACTGGTTTCCAAGTGCTTTAATTCAGCATTACTTTCTCTTCTCTTGCTTTCTGGCTTGCTTGCTTTCCTTTCCCTCCCTCCCTCCCTCCATTCCTTTTTTTCTCTCTTTTCTCCCTCCCTCTCTCCCTCTCCCTCCCCCCTTTCTTTTTCTTTCTTCTTTTTTACTTCCTTTCATGCTTGCTTGCTTCTTTCTTTCTTCCTTCCTTCCTTCCTTCCTTTCTTTCTTTCTTTCTTTCTTTCTTTCTTTCTTTCTTTCTTTCTTTCTTTCCTTCCTTCTTTCTTTCTTTTTCTTTCTTTCTTTCTTCCTTTCTTTCTCTCTGTTTTCTTTTTCTCTCTTTTTTCCTTTCCTTTTTTCTTTCCCTCCCTTTCCCTCATGAAGTGTCCTTCTTTAGAAAAGACTGAGCAGTAATTAGATTAAAGTTAATCAAGTAAAGACAAGACTTACAGATATTTTAAGAGCTTGTTTTTCTTTGAAGTAAACACAAACTCAATTCTTTACTAAATATTATACTAGTTGTCATCTCCCTTGAACTTTTTTGCTATAATAAATATTACCAAGTTGGAGATGAAAAACAAATTTAAAATAAAAAGTTCTGTAATCAAGGACAAAATGAGGAAGAAAATGTTCTAAAGGAACCCATAATTGGAAAATGTATTTTTTTTTACAAGAAGTATTTTTTGTCCATTTTTAGTGCCAGCTGATTAAGATAGAGCAGTTTGGTCTGTTAAGTCTGTGAAGAATGGGATGCTAGCAGAATAAGCTGGTGAACGCAATAAAAAAGTACACATCATCTCTTGTTCAGTCACAGTTTATATCTTCTCTATTGTGTTTGCAAGTGAAATATGAAAACCAGGCAAAGGAATAGAGAGTTCAAAAATGCTTTATATTCTCCATTGATGTAAGTGTATTTGAGATCCTATGTGAAGGTAGACTATTTCCAGCATCTTTCTCTGCCATTCTCTGGGCAGTGGTTCACATAGCAGCAGGAGTCTGTAGCAGCTTAGCCTTTGACAAGTGCCTTCTATTGGGATGAGGGGAGATCAGGTTTCCAATTTGTTAGGCTAAAGGCAGAAGGGTGGTGCACAGAGGGGTCTGGTTCTGATTTTTAAGTGGTGTTAAAAAGGTCAAGGTTCACATTTTTCCCATTTTATCTTGAGTTCATCACCAGCAAATCTGCCTTAGCCACATTTCATCAACACTACTAAATGAATAAAGACCAGAAATAGGGCATGGTTCTTTCCCTCCTCAGTATGTGCTGGCACCTCCTACGTAGAAAGAAAATGCATGTTATTGTAGTGACCCTTACCTCAAGAGTTTTAGTTGTTTAATAACTAAAATGTCCACTTAACATTCCTTAATATAGTAAAAATAAAAATAACTAATTTTTGAATTAAGACAAGTGCTATTTCATTAATTCATTTTCCATTGTCATGGTTGTTTATATATCTGTTTTGAAAAGTGCTGTTAGCAGCCACATTTTATCAAAATGTATGGTTTTGAAATTCTCTTTTTTTAATGTAAAAGTTTGAAAGATTAACTCAAGTATTCTCATATAGTAGTGTCAATAAATAATGACAAAATCTTATAGAAGTAACTATTGCTTTCTTATTAGGATTGTTTTCTGACCTGATGACAAACTGGAAAGTGAATTAAGATATACTTAATCACTAATCTTTAATATTTTAAAGTTAATTTATTAGATTTAGGCTGTTAAGTATCCTGTTCTTTAAATTACTAATAATAAAATAAAACATCTTATATGCTATTAAAAAGAAAAGCTAGCCAAGTACTTCTTATAAATTGAGAGATGTTAAGTAACATTAGTAGGAATTTTTTTATATTTATATTGGAAAATACACAAATACATGCAGAAAGCTTTTCTGTGTTTGGAAGTACATATAAGAACATAGTATTTGGACACATTATATAATATTTTTGTTTTACAGCCAGTTATTTGTGGGAGCCATTTCTAGCTCCACTTTCCTTATACACAAAAGTATACTTAAACAGGAGAATACACCTTCTGAAATGAAGCCCTAAACTTTTCCCTTTTTGCTTACTAAGATTTTTTTCCCTATGGTGAGTTTTCCTCAACATGTTGGAAGAGCTAGCTGATGTAAATTCATGCAGATCTCAGATACCTTCCTTAAAGTGCACATAGATAATAAAAGTAATCGAAGCAACAAATAATTCTTGGAAGTTTTTTTATATATTATGTTTAAAATCAGAACTTGCTTGAAAATTTTAACTTTCCTTTTTGCCTAAACAGTAAAATAACAGTTTGACTTCTAAATAGTTACTAATGAATTATCTGTACCTTCCAATTATCTGTCTAGAGCTTCTTGAATCTTAGAGATGTTTTCTCAGTGCATTGTGTAAATTATTTATAGTTTTATATTTGTAAGAAATTACACTGTTTAGAAAGACTTAACTATATTAGTGTTATCAGCATTGAATGTGTAAGATTTATAGCTCTCTAGGAAGTTATGGCATTATTTTATCCTAAAGAATCATACAAAACCTAGTACAAACTAATAAGAAAGCCATTTTGTTTTTTTCTTTGTTTTATAATTTAAAAATTGTTTTATAATTTACATACGGTAGTGAATACCTTTCTTGTCGACCATTGTTGCCCTCTCCCACATTTTTCTCCCACTTTCCCTTCCCTCATTCTCCCGCCTGGAGTTGTAAAGTTTATTACCAATATCTGAGGGCCACAATTTTTACCAGGGAAATACTGTATGAGTAAAATCTTGGGGGTTTCCAAGATTTGGCAGGTTGTCAATTGGGATCCCCTGTATAAAGCAAGGAGAGTCTGTGACAGAGACTAATCAGTGTGAACTCTAGAAAACTGTGGGAATGTATCAATCACATTCATTTATGGCATATTTTAATATCTGTTTTATTCTAGCTAATGCAGAGATTTTGGGATACTGTTGATATATTCAGCAAATTATTTTCATGGATCGATAACCAGCACCAATATTGGCAGTATATCGTTGATATACTCAGATAATACTGGTTCACTGGATCTGAGGCTGTGCTCAGGTGGGGGAGGAAGTGTCATTCTCTGTCTTCTCTTATTCTCTCTTGTTCAAGTTGTTCTTTTGAAAGGCAAGAACCACTACTTTAGTTTAAACAATTAAAATAATTTTTATTTTATTTCAATACCAGTGGATCAGGCACAGCCTCTAAAATAAATAAATGAGCTTAATTCATCAAAAAACTTGGTTTTTATTGGTCTGGTTTATGAAGGATGAGATGTCCTAGTGCAGAGAAGTATCTGTTCTTTCATCATTGTCATTTCCTTTCTGTTCAAGTTATTTTTTTTTAATCTCAGTTAAGTACTCAAAGGTTTAAAGGTTGGCTAGAATGTAGATAGCTAAGAAAGTGATTGAAGTGAATATTCTTCCTTCAGCTCTTATTATTTTAAGGTTTGTGTAATTTCATTCTTCCTAAACATAATCCATAATACTTACTTTTCAGTTTGGATTTTAACAAACATAATTTTTTGAAAGATTTTATTAACATTGATTTTATATCATATTTCAAATGTCATGTTTAACAAACAAGTATTCAAGAAGTGAATCTTTATATGCAATCACTGGTACATAGATTTTTAGAACATAATTAAAATTAAGCTGAGGGTCTGTATGTCATAGATACATATCAATCTATATAATATAACATTATATCTACAGAGTATAGGTCCCATCATAGATTTTTATGTCTATGTAGTTATGTTTATATCCCCCAAACCATGTCCATAATCTTGGGTATTAACAAATATAATTTTAAGTGTAATAGATGGTATAAATTTTTTTGTGTGATTTGAACTGATTTTTAAGAAGTCAGTAAGGACAGAACTCTATAAGGCCATTGGCTCACCTGTGCCTAGAGACTGGGATACATATGTTCAAATTTTATCTTAGGCATAGAAGAGAACAAGATAGCAACTTGAGAGGCCAATGGAAGGCCAGACCACTCTTAGTCAATTAGCCAATTTCCTGTGACCTGTGGGATACCTCTTTCCCCACCCCCTGCAACTTTTTTTTTTTTTTTTTAGAGGAGAATGAGCAGGGATGACCTTTTAGTCACTGACATTTCTACTTCATGCCCTGAAATTAGAGGAATTGGATCAGCCTGGTTAGTGCTAGCAATCTAACCTTGTAGTCTGGATTTCTCTCAGAAACAGACCTTCCTTCTTTCCTTCCAAAAGGCAGAGCCAAGATGTTAGTGTGCTGGCTGTGCAGTCAGTTAAGAGCTGCTTATACATAATAGTGCTAGAATGGCCTTACTGATCTCTCAAGCCGGGTTCTCGATTCTGTTTTGTTTGTGCTGGCTCATTATGCTTACTTTTTTTGTTTTGTTTTGCTCAAATGTTGATCATATAAGAATGAGCACAACTGAACATACCTATGTAAGCCCAGAACTAGTTTCCTGATCCTTTGTTTACTAAGTGTGCCATCCTCTTCTGTGAATTTCTCCCTTCAGGTGTTCTATAAAATTTTTCTCCAGAGATCGAGCTCAAAAGCTGATGATTTATTTGGTTTAATGGTACAGTAACTTACTGACAGACAAAAATCAGATCTTGTTTTAATCATGTGATTAAATTGAGAGGCATAATATTTCATTACTGCCACAGTGGAGTCAAATTGTATGAATGTTGGCATGCTGCTAATGGACCAACAGCTAACAATGGAGGATGCGAAAAGGCATCTTGCTCCTGTGCCATAATCATCTGTAGAGGCACAAATGCTCTGATTCTTATCTCCTTCCCAACCAGTGTTTAGTTCCTGTGTGGCTCACCAGTAACAATTTCTTAAACCTTAAGAGTACTTTTTTTATTTTGCCTTTCTCATTAAGTTCCTAAAATCCAAACCTGAGGACCAAGCCCTCATTCATACCTGACAACCTAAGCTTCCTATATTAGTGGAAATCATAGCTGTTTTGTTTTTAAAGACAGATTTATCATAGTGTAGCTCATATATAGTTAATTTTATCCTTATAGTTTGTAGTTATATGATTTCTAAAACATTAGTTTTATAACTACCAATATAATGATATAAAACAATCGTTAACTCAATCCCCCTACTCTGACCTTTTTATACTCAGTTTCCTTCCCCTTTCCTGTAATCACTGATAAGTGATCTTCTACCTGCATGTTTTCTTCAACTGAATATCTTATAATCGTGGTAAATTTTTGAGTCTAGTTTCCTTCACTTATTAGCATGTGCATTTGAGATTTCTGAGTGTTGCTGTGTCTATCAGTGCATTTTTATTAATATTGAAATATAAATCACCTCTTTACCTGAAAAAAAACTTCATATTTAAATATTTTTCTTATATCCCTTTTTCTTTCCCTTTCCCATCCTCCCTTCCTGAGGTTATTCAATCTGTTGTTTTATTTTTACTGTTCTCAATGTTTACTATGAGCCTGTGGTGATCCAGATCGTCTTCAGGCTAATATATAGTTTAGTTAATATTGGCTATTAGTCCAATCATAATAAAATACCTTTTCTAATCTGTTTAAATTCTTATTTAAGCAGGTTTCTCCCTCTAGAACAAGAGTTTGAATTAAGGGCCTTGCATTTTCTTGGCTTTCTTACTCATAGCTGGCATTCTCTTACTTGAGCCAAACCTTTAGCCTGGTTTTTTGATTGTTAATTGGAGATAAAGTGTTATAAACTTTTCTTCCTAGACTCTCTCTGAACCAAGCTCTTTCAAATCTCTGCCTCATGAGAGCTAGAATTATAGGCATGAGCCACCAGCACTCAGATTAAGTATCCCTGCCTTAAAAATAAAGAACAAATGAGGGGCTAGGAACATAACTCATGAGTAAAGGCCCTGAGTTTGTCAGTACTGAAGAAACACTAAAATAAATTAAGAATTGATTGTGTGGGAACAATAAGTACATTAAAATGTTTGTTCTTTGTGTACAGTTAGGAGTTCTCATGTACAATTCAACTCTCATATGGGCTCTAGAAATCTCTTGGTCAATCCTCAGATCTTAAAACCTATGCAGTGGGAAATAGCCTAGCCTTTCACTTAAGTGACCTCAGTATTAAGGAGTTTGAGGCCAACGTGGGCTTCATAGCAAGAGCCTGTCTCAAAAAGGAGGGGCCAGGAGTGTGGTGGCCTAGTATATTGCTTGCCTAACATTCATGAAGCCCTGGGTTGGATACCTTGGTACCACATATATAGAAGAAGTGGTTCTGGGGCTCAAGTGGTAGAGTGCTAGCCTTGAGAAAGCTCAAGGACAATGCCCAGGCCCTTAGTTCAAGCCCCAGAACTGGCAAAAAATAAATAAATAAAAGGAGGAAAGAAGAAAGAACTTTGCCAGACACCAGTGGCTCTCGCCTGTAATACTAGCTACTTAAAAGGCTGAGAATTGAAGATCACAGCTCAGAGAGTCCATGAGACTCTTATCTCCAGTTAACCACCAGTAAACCAGAAGTGGTACTGTGGCTCAAAGTGGTAGAGTGCTAGCCTTGAGCCTTGAGAGACAGTGACCAGGCCTAGAGTTCAAGCCCCATGACTGACCAGAAAAATAAAACAGGCCAATTGTGAAGTCTAGCATCATATTGAGGCATGAACTTATTAAAATAATTAGTTATCTCTTTGCATATTTAGTGGCAATTACTAGCTAAAATGTTGCAGTTTATACTGCATTGAATTTATTGATTAGACTTTCTTATCCGAAAAATAATAATAATTGGAGTTTTTAAAGGTTAGTATAATTTGTCCTTCTGCCTGAGAAGGTCTTTGTAGTATTTGTACTCTTATCATGAAGTATATTTTAGTGATGAGTATATTTAGTGTACAGGGCTATTATCCAAATGGACACTCCACATCCACTGTGTCTACTCTCAGCACTGAAACAGCACTCAGTTGCTGGTGAGATTCTGGCTTCTCAATATGTCAATGCTAGGTAAACACTAGAGCTAGATGGCAACAAGAATAATGTGTCAGTACATTACTCAGTCACAGATGGGGAGCCAGAGCTGGCCTGGAGTTAAACTGGAAGAGTTGAGCCCTGAGACTCTTAACCACAGTGCTTCTGAATTCATCCCAGCCTCATGCAAACAAAACAAAACAATAAACCATGGGCAACATTTCTTTCCCTTTAATGTGCCCTGGTAATGCTTGTAAATGTTCTAAATACATTAATATTATCTTTAAAAAATAGAATCTACTTTAACATCCTTGTTGAGCTCTCATAAATTCAACTCTTGATTTTTAAGCATCTAATTTCTGAAGTGGCTCCTTCAATTTGCCCAGTGAAGTTGACTGAGGGACTTACCATATCCATTGGCTCTGGGCATCAGAAATAAACATATCAATTGTCTCTGTGAAGTACATTTCTTTGCCTGCTTTTATCTCTACTTAGTACCATTTACTGCACTTCTTAGCAAAAAAATGACAACCCTCCCCCTCCTAAAAACTTAGTAATTCAAAATACTAGAGTCAAGTAGTGGGGGGGAGGGGAAGTGAAATGGAAATGTAGTGACAAGCAGAGCATTGTTATTGAAAGGCTTTGGGGGAAAAAAAGCTTCTTTCACTTTGCTGGCCCAGTTAGGAAGTTTAGTCCCTGGTAGAAAGCCATACAGCTGCACACAATATAAAGTAAGGTTAACAACATATTTGGTGCATTTATAACTTCCCAGAGGCATTTTAACATTAAAAATAGTGATTGTTAACCCAATGCATCTGAACTTAAACATGAGCTTACTTTGCAAGAAATGAGCGGTAACACCCAAGCACTTTTCTCTGGGTTTTATTATTCTTTTAAGATTTTTACATTATGGCTCCTTTTTGTCTATTTTTATATGTTTTGTTCAGATACTTAGAGTTGTAGGCTAATTGGATATAAGACTCCCAACTCTCAGCTCTATTAACTTTACTCTTATATAGTGTGACATAAATCTTCATAAATATATATATATATATATATATATATATAGTATATACCTAACTCTTTCTAGGGTAATGTTGATCTTTATAATTATGTGCACTTTACTCTTACATGGTATGGTATGACTGTCAAGAACACAAGGTTATGGGGGAATGTGGCATTGCTTGTCCTTAAAATTGGTTTGAATGTTGTCCAAGGTGATGATTACAGATGACTCTTTCAATCACAAAAATTCAATTGCTGACAATAGTGGTAACTACTAGTTGTCATAATGGTAGCAAGCCATATTTATGACTTTTTTTTGGCAGTATTAGGATTTGATTTCAGAACCTCTGTTCACTAGGCAAATTCTATACCCAAAAGAGAGCTTAGTTTTTTGTTGTTTTGTTTTATTTTTCTGGCAGGTTTTACCTTGGCTGGCCTTAGATCACAAATCTCCTATCTCCACTCACTGAAATAACTGGTGTGAACTCCCATACACAACTCATTTGTTAAGATGGGATTGTACTACCTCTCTAGCAGCTGGCCTTGAAGCACTATCCTCCCAATCTGCTCTCCTAGTAGCTGTGAGTGCGCTAACACACCCAGCCTGTATTTATGTATTACGCTTTATTATGTATTATTAAAACTAAGGAGTTTGTGCATAGACCATGGCTCAGTCCCTCAATAAAATGTACTAACACAAATATATTTTATTATATCCCCAGGTGTGCAGAGAGAGCAGGTAAGGGGATTCATCTTAAACTCACAACAATGAAGCAAATATAATTGAGCCTTCCGTCATCGTATTATAAAGAAACTTAGGAGTACTTTCCAAATTAGCTTCCACAGTGACTCTAAAATTGACTACTAGCTAGAGCCAAGTCATAGCTGGAACAGACAGCCCCTGACAACCTGCATCCAGAGTGATCGTGGCAGAACCCACGCTCTCCTGTATTAGGCCTTATTTATTGTTCATGGGCAATGGAAGCTGCCTGAGTTATCCTCTGCTTTCCATTATGATGACTGGAACTGAACTCATCCTGCCAACTTTAAAGGGATTTTTTTTTCCTTTGGAAAGGTAAAAGCAAGGTAAAAAGCAAGACCCAGTTGCCTGGTACTATAGTGATATTACTCATATTTTTTTCTTTCATACCATATCTAAGACCCTGTTCTATGATGTTTCATAACATGGTAATGCAGTCAATATTTTCTAAGACAAAAGGCTCAGGATATCCAAAATAAAGAGAAAATAGAGTGTCAAGAGCTAATGTTCTCTGTAAAGCCTGATGATGTTTTGAGAGATGTAGGAATCTGTTAGCATGTGAGACAATTCCACATACTGAGACAGAGTTTATCCGGTCTTTTTTCACATGTTATTTTGAGTGTGATTACAAGACCATAAATTGACACAGTGACTTTCCAGGAAACTTTTAATGTTTCTGTTCTCTCTTCATGACACTTAAAATTGGTATCCCTTACATGTAACGTAGGCATAGGAATGAGTTTGTTCCACTCCATGTACCTTTCCAAGAACTGAAGTCGCTGACCCAAAGGTTCAGGTTCTTGGATGAAATGTCAGAACAGTGCAGCCTAATAAGAGTTTTTTGATGCCAGGCTTATCTAAGCTAGGCTGTTGAGTCCAGGGTGTAACCCCTACACGTTGACCTCTTTTGGAAAAAAAGAGGCCATTCTCTGGCAAATTATGCCAGACAAGCTACAGCTGTCATGCTCTGGGCAGCATGCCAGCATGGCCTGTCTTGAGCTAAGCTGGG
This sequence comes from Megascapheus bottae, assembly GCF_031878675.1. Classification (NCBI taxonomy): domain Eukaryota; kingdom Metazoa; phylum Chordata; class Mammalia; order Rodentia; family Geomyidae; genus Megascapheus; species Megascapheus bottae. Next base: position 25,623,684 of record NC_143530.1, on the reverse strand, counting down.
GCATCCCCACCATAAAGTGGAAAGCATGGACTGCAGCTGCAGACTATTAAAATGCAAATTGGACTAAGAGGTTAGTTAGCTCAGCCATATAGACACTTGCTAGACACTTGAAGAGCAAGTGTCAGTATCAGTGGCAGAGTTTGGCATTCAGTATGGTAGCAGATAATGTTCTCTGACCAGAAGGAACTGTCTCCTCTGAACTTTGTAGTTTTAGATTTTTCTCTCTGGACTAGAGATGTCCATTCTGTTAACTGATAAACCTTGTCTAGCCTCCTGGTGCTTGCTGCATACTTTCTTTGCTAAGGAGGCCTTCTTTCTCTTCAGTGATAGAATAAGAAAAAGTGAGTTGAAATTTGAGCCTCTAAGACTTGCAGTTTTATGATTGACTTGACAAATGAATAGCACCTGCAGAAGATGTTGGCGTTCATGGCCAGAAAGGGAACTAGGGCTTTGCTCTAATGTCTTTCTACTGTCCTGTATCATTTCCAGGGTAGGTCACCATGGCACATGATATCCTTCCTAACATAAAGGAAGGGTTGACTGGTTGATGTAGCTGGCAGATAAAGGATGCTATTTGTTATTTGTCATAAATAAGGCTCAGTGAGGGAACAAAGGTATTTAAAGCCTACCCAGATACTTATTTTGAATGAGGAGCTTTAGTTTTTTCATATAGCTAGACACCTTAGCTCCTCAGCCTTTCCTCATAACTAAAGTAGACAACACTTAACCATCCTTTCATAGCACAGAGCCATGTTGCTCACACTTTTTTCATCTACTTCTGTGCTTTAAAAAATCACCCCTGAGTAAAAAAGTATAGTAATAGAGGAAATGTTTAAAGGTAACTAATCTGAGGGTTGTTTTTTTGCTTTTTGTTTGTTTTTTGTTGTTGTTGTTGGTGGTGGGTTTTTTTTGCCAGTCCTAGGCTTGAGCTCAGGGCCTGAGTATTGTCCTTGGGTTTTCTCAAGGCTGAAGCCCTACCACATGAGCCATAGCACTACTTCCCACATTTTTCTATGTATATGGTACTGAAGAATTCAACCCTGGTCTCCATGTATGCTAGGCAAGCACCCTACCAATAGGCCAAACTCGTAGCCCTAATCCAAGGTTTTGAAGTGTCTCTTCACCCCTAAATTTAAATAGAAAATAAAAAGAGCAAGTCTGGATATTGGTCGAAGGGCTTATCCTGGGCTGGGAATCTGGACACTTTGCCTGAGGTGTTTACATGCAGATGGAGCAGGCTCTGCAGTAGAGCTCAGGCATTTATACTGTCATGTTCAGCAGCATCCTCAGCCTCCATGTGCTCTTAGCACCAGACAACACATTTGACTTGTGCTGATATTTGGGCTTGAACTCAGGGCCTGACTGCTATCTCTTAGCTTTTTCTCTTAAGGCTGGCACTCTACCACCTGCCCTCAACTCTGCTTCTGGCTTTTTGTTGGTTACTGGAGGTAAGAGCTCAAGAACTTTCCTACCCTAGCTAGCTTTGAACATGAATCCTCATATCTCAGCCTTTTGAGTAGAGGATTAAGGGGTAAGCTACGAGGTAGTCATGTTTGTCTCCAGATAACATCAAATGTTCTACTCAGAGTAGAAGTACCTTTCAAGAAAGATTGATAAGGCTAGATAGAGCTAGTGAATAACATTGATGAAATATATAGAAGTTCACAGTTCTACTTGTTTTGGTGTTTATACCAGATTCCACTTTTGGTACAGGATATTTTGACCCTTGATTTCTACAAACTCAAAGTAGTGTCAGTGTAATACCTTTGCTTTCCCAAATGCATGAATCTTTTTTCTAAGTGCCGTTACCACTTATCTGAATATGGGAAGTAATACACATTCCACTTTTTTGGTTTTTTTGTCAATCAGGGGGCTTGAACTCTGGGCCCGGGTGCGGCCCCTGAGCTCTTCATATCAAGGCTACCACCCTAACTCTGGCCTGGGCATTGTCCCTAAGCTCTTCAGCTCAAGGCTATTGGCCTACCTCTGGAGCCACTTTCAGTTGTCTAGTGATTGACTGGAGATAAGAGTCTCATAGACTTTAGTGTCCAGGCTGGCTTTGAACCAAGATATTTATATCTCAGTCTCCTGAGTAGCTAGGATAACAGGCATGAGCTACTGTGCCTGCCTCATATTCCACTTTTTTAAGCCCAAACAAGTTTTCCAATTTTACACCAGATTTGCCTGGTGTAAATTTTTGCAACTGAGATATTAATCCTTGAAAGGAGATTTTTATAATGGAAATGCTGACATAACCTTAACTACCCTGCTCCAAATGGCATCATTATATTATTCCTCTCTTGACCGTGTCAATGTTCTGAGTACAGTGGTGGCATTGTTTGCCTGTGAATAGTGCTAAATGACTGAGGTGAGGAAGGATTTGGCACTGATATCAGAGCAGGGGAAATAACTTAAAATAGAAAATACACCTTGCATGCATGACTCATTCATTTAACCCAGGGGATTTTTCTAAAATAAGAAAATAGATTTGATCCACTTAGGAATTATATTTTAGCAAACGTGAATAAAACTAGTAATAATTTGGTTTGGTTATATCTCCAAACTATCTTAACTGAATCTTAAACAGATAAATGATCGGCCAATTACAAGTGTTTTCTTTAGTAAGTTACTTCACTTTAGTCTTACTCGATATTTGAATTTTTAGTAGAACAGCTGATTTGGAAAACCCCATCTAATGTTTTGTGTCTTGCCTCAGACCTGTTGTCATCCAAGTGTGCAGGTATGTGCATGCACACACAGACACATACAAATACTATTGTCTTGAGTAATCTTGAGATAAACTTATACAAAAAGGCTTAGTGTTTTGTGCTTGTGTTGGCAATAGTGCATTCTTCAGATACTTTCCAGAGTCATTGTGCACACTTGGTGAGAACAAAAGAAAAGAAAATGGAAGAGATTTTATTGAGGTCTACCCCCTCTCCTTCCTCTCAACAAAGGCAGAATCAAGCACATCCTTATAATGAGCAGACCTTTACTTATGATCTCATTTCCATTCCCATGGACCGAAAAAATTGAGCAGAGTGGTTTGTAATAAAAGTTGAGAGGTAAAAAAAAAAATAGAAAAGTAAAATGTTAAGTCTTTGCAAGAAGTTTGAGAAGAGGGCTCTGGGTTTTAGCTCATACTTTGCCTAACATGTGTTAAGCCCTTGGGTTTAATCCCCAGAATATCAAAAAGGAGAGAAAACTATGAGGAGACACATCTTTTTTTTTCTAAATAAAGACTTTTAGAAAATAATAGTGAAATACTTCATACTGTCTGTCACAGGGAAAATGTGTGGAATGATAGAGATCCCAAGTTTTTTCCATATACATTTTGACTCTCATTGCTTCTACTCAGTAAGCAAAAAGGCTTTTATTGTTATGGGGGAAGAACACCACAAGAAATATTTAGACCCAAAGGAAATTTTGCTGTTTATTGTATTATTTAACATTAATTACTTGTACCTGCTCCTTTATTTGAAAGGCATCCTGTGAGCCCTGAGGCTCCTGCCTTCAAAATCATTTTTTTTAATTGTAATTAGTAAAAGGGTTACATAATATTTGCCAGATAGAAGGTGCATTAATTCACATACATTGATACCCTTTCACATGTCTTGGTACCCATTACCCTCCCCCCCACACCCCCCACCCGTCTTGGTTTTCCCCCTTCCCTATCAAATTTCAAATAACTAAATACAAATAAATTCAATATATCAGATAACAAAGTGAGATACTGTAACAATATGAGATAACCAAAGGACAGCAAAGGAGATGAGAGACAACATAGTACATTAAGGACAACAATCATTCGTTATATAGCTTTTAAGCCAGATTCAAAGAAACATAGGCTCCATCACTTCCCTCATTTGCAATAATTAGTATATAGCTGGCATAGTCCTAGAAGAGGATCACAGTAGCTCCATAGTTATATACACATGACAATATAAGATAAGGCTAAGCAAATTGAACTCCAAGATATGGATACAAGAAATTTTTCTTTGTTGTTGTTGTTGTTTTTATATTTTTTATTGTAATTAATAAAAGGGTTACATGATATTTGCCAGATAGAAGGTGCATTAATTCACATATATTGATACCCTTTCACATGTCTTGGTCCCCATTACCTTCCCCTCCACCCCCCCCTCCGTCGTGGTTTTCCCCCCTTCCCTATCCAAAATGTTGTTGTTGTTTTTATATACTGTGTGAAGTTATTCGTTTTTTCTTTGTTTTTGTTTTTCTCCCTTGGTTTATCTCCTGTTGTCACTGTATTTCATTTTGGTACCCTGTGTATTGTATTTATCTGAATTGGGGAAGGGAAGAGGAACAAAATGGTGAGACAAAAGACAAAGAGGGATTAGGAATGTGGCCTAATGGTAGAGTGCTTGCCTATCATACATGAACCCCAGGGTTCGATTCCTTGGTATCATATACACAGAAAAAGCTGGGAGTGATAGAGCACTAACCTTGAGCAAAAGAAACACAGAGTTTAAGCCCCAGTATTGGCAAAAAAAAAAAAAAAAAAAAAAAGTGGTGAAGTTAGCTGGATGCGGTAGCTCACACCTGTAATCCTTGCTATTCTGGAAGCTGAGATCTGAGGATTGCTATTCAAAGCCATGAGACTAAAGATCATGAGACTTTTATCTCCAATTAACCACTAGAAAACCAGAAGTGGCACACTGTGGCTTAAGGGGACCTCTAGAAAACTGGTAGTGGGGCTGTGGCTCAAGGGTAGAATGGTAGGCTTGAGCTGAGGAACTCAAGGATGGTGCCCAGGCCCAGAGTTCAAGCCCCACAACCAACAAAAACAAACAATCAAAAAACAAAGGACAGGGGCCGGGAGTTTGGCCTAGTGGTAGAGTGCTTGCATAGCATGCATGATTCCTCCAAACCACATACATAGAAAAATGCAGGAAATGGTGCTGTGGCTTAAGTGGTAGAGCACTAGCTTTGAGAAAGCACAAGGACAGTGCTCCAGCCCAGAGCTCAAGCCCCAAACTGGGGGAAAAAAAAAAAAGGTTAAAGTGCCAACCAGCACTGTAGCAACACTCATAAGGCAATATGTTGGAAAAGGTCTTTACAATTTAGGGAAAGGGAAGTGGAAGAAAAATGAGGGAGAAGGTAACAGTGTTCAACAAGAAATGTACTCATGGGGCCGGGAGTTTGGCCTAGTGGTAGAGTGCTTGCCTAGCATGCATGAAGACCCAGGTTCGATTCCTTGGTACCCCACATATGTAGCAAAAAGCCGGAAGTGGTGCTGAGGCTCAAGTGGTAGAGTGCTAGCCTTGAGAAAGTCCAAGGACAGTGCTCAAGCCCTGAGCTCAAGCCCAGGACTGGCAAAAAAAAAAAAAAAAAAAAAAAGAAATGTACTCATATATGAGAAATAATGCACCTACTACCCGATGAATATACCACTCTGTACATTACCCTGACAACAAAAATAAAATAAATTAAAAAATTTAGAAAATGTACTCATTACCTTACATATGTAAGTGTAACCTTGAAAATAAAATTAAATTTGAAAAAAGAATCAAATTTACATTAAAAAAAGAGATGTGCAAAGTCCAAGTGTTATCACATGAGTGTGAATTCTAGTAATAATTACAGTGGACATTACAGAAGTGATAGATGTGACCAAAAGCAGAGTAGATAGTTTCATCCAGAAAGGCATATTATCAGTCTCCTATTTTGGTGCCCTTTAGGGGCTCAGAATAATCGATTCAGGTTACAGGAGCTTCTCTTCTCCACCTCACCTGCTAGGGAAAAGGGCATGGAGTCCCTCATGAGCTAGGCATTGTGTGTGTTCTGTGGTCTGCTGAGTATTCTGTCATTCTTAATGTGAAAGTATGATTCTCCAAAAAGGTCCAGGGTTTGGTTACTTTGTTTCTTTTGATTAGTGGTGGGAGGCATTCTTTAATACTGGAAATAGAACTGAAAGTCTTATTCTTATTTTTTAAGTAGGGTGTTCAGAGGTAAAAATCCAGTGCAAGTGAAAGCTTATTAGTGGGTGAGAATGGTGATCTCTTCCTCATTAGCTGGCTCAAACTTTTACAGCTCTACAAGCAAAATCTTCTTTTAAAGTAATTGCTTGGGTTCTGCCATCTAATATGAGGTTTTCATTTTGATATAGGTGTTTTCAAACAATTAGGCAGCAGCACAGGCAAAAAAGCAAATTACTGTCTCAAAGGTCCTAATTTTAATAATGTTATTTCCAGTAAACTCCTTTAGTATGAGTATATTGTTATTTGCCAAATGGCATTGGCATTCTTAAATATTGAAATAATATCCACAGACACCTAAAATTTTCCTGTTATAGTAAAATACATGTTTTTTTTCATTTTTTACAACTCTCCACATTAATGATAATTAAAAGGTTGGAAGACATTCTTAATTGCAGCTAATCATTCAGATTTTCTGCTCATTATTTTGGAACAAATTCTAAGATTTTTTTTCTAAATAGCTTAACCATACTGTCTCCTGTACCTTTTTTTTCTCTCTTTTTTTTTAAGTTTGTCTAACGTGTAAGAGTATTTGATTGATGGAACATCTCTATCCACAAACCCCTCCAGTAAATCTCTCAAATCTTTCCCCTGTACAGGCTGCTCGATAGACCATTGCTGTTGTTTATAGTCTGTTATCCCTGGGATTGGCTTTCTGTGTAATAAAGTACTAAAAATCTCTTTGAGTAGGATCAACTTGGGTGTTCTGTGGTTTGCATGGTGGTTGTTATGCCTAATTCCCTCAGCAGAGCGGGGAGTTACAGGGAGCATCATAAAGAACAAAAGTCAGTGGGTTGCCAGCTGAGTAAGCCCGCCCTGCAAACAGGTTTGGGTAATAGCAATATTTCTAAAAGGAGGGCAGTGATACTTAAGCCAGGTTGGTCTGAGGAAGCAGTTGCAGGTCTGGATCCAATAATGTATCATTGACTGTGTCTGGAATAGATCGCAGGATAAATTGAGTGAACTCTTACCCTGCTGGGAGCTTTCTGCTGTGTGCTCTGTGCTTATTAGCCTCCTAGCCCTCGTTTGACCCTGTTCCCTTTTAAAATTAATGCATCTCCAATTCCCTAATCTAGCCTTAAAAAAAAAAATCTCATGTTTCTTTGTTTCCACCCAATTTGAGGAAATAGTTGAGGAGTTTTCAACTGTTTACCCAGAGGCAAAATTAACAGGTGCATTTAGGGTTATTGTAAGGCTCATCAAATACCCTAAAGGCCTGGCCCATTTCCAATTCTGATAAACAATGAATCATTGTATATTAATTGAAAACTGACAAAGATACAAAGCAGTTTTTGGTGGCTGAGATGAAAATTTTGCTGTAGGCTGGTAGAGGAGCCTCAATACTTCCAGTATTTTGACACCCAAGTCCTTAGTAATGAGTTTGTAATGAGCACAATCTTGGTAATAGAAACGGAGGAGAAACTTAAAGAGCCAGCGTCTAACATAATCTTGGAATGTATTTACATCCAATAGCAACTTGGCACAAGGAAGAAACTATTCAGATGTTTGGCTGTTTGCTGCCAGTTTGTGCCTTTATTTGGAGGTAGTCAGTGGAAGATCCAGGAGCCAGCAGGGAGGAGGCTCTGGACGAAAATGCACTAGGAGAAAGAGTATGTCTCTGACATTCTACCCTGGAATTCATAACATGGTGTGCTCTGACACCTGTATGGAAAATTTGGTGTTTTACATGAAGTAAATGTCTTCAAATACAAAGGTTCTTATCTCCCTTCTTGTAGGGGAATTTTTTTCATATTTTATGAAGACTGCAGCTTTTCTTTTATGATTCCATTTTAAAAAAAGTTTGAGAAGTTGATTTTTTAGAAGGAATTGCAAAACTGTATCCTAGGAGTACTGATAGTATTGATGTTTTACATAATATAGTAAAGAGATGGGTGCCTAGGGCTCATACCTGTAATCTTAGCTGTTCAGAAGGCTCATATCTGAGGATTGCAGTGTGAAGTCAGCTGAGGCAGGAAAGTTTGTGAGACACTTATTTCCAGTTAAACACCAAAAAGCTGAAAATGGAACTATGCACAAGTGGTAAGGTACTAGCCTTGAGCAAAAATTCTCAGGGATAGCACCCACGAATGTCCCATCTGAACTATTGAGCCTCTGGAAATAATAAGGTAGTTATTATAGTGTATTCTTCAGAATGAGAAGATTATAATAAATATTTAGGAAAGTCAAATCCAAAGAAAAAATAAATCTAGGATTTGTTTATCCAGTGACATTATTTTATTCCTTATAGTTACAGATCATTTAGCAATATTCACATCTAGTTGCAAATGAGGAAATTTCAGACTTTTATGCCAACATACCTTTTCTCTTTGTGTCAGCCAATTTATCTGAGTCTGCAAAATATAAAACATTTTTTTCTTCTTTGTCCTGTGTCACTTCCATTAAGGAAGACTATCCTAGACACCAGGTCCTATTAATCTAAATTGTTTATGTATTGGAAAATGTTCCTTATAGATATGTAACTATGAAACCATTTGATCTAATTATTTTTGTTACATATACTGGTCATATTCCTTTTATGAGGTCTAGATTTATATTAGAAGACTTTTCCCCTTAAATATACCACTTTTAACTAAGTATTTATTATACATCAAACATAGATATTCAACATATTTTATACTTAATAGATGCTCACTGAGAACTTGCTTAATAATCAACTTGTAAGTAGATTACAGGAAGAGGAAAACATAGTTACAATCTTCCCTAACAAATCTAGGCCAGTCGTTCTCAGGTCAGTATCAGGTTTGAACCCTGAAAACATTTAGCAATGTCTAGAGACTGTTTTGCCTGTTGTAACTGGGAGAAAAGGTGCAAATAAAGATAGTTACCATGTAATAAGTAGAAACCAGAAGCTGTTAAAACATCCTTTGGCTCACAGGACAGCCTCCTACAAAATTATCTGGCCCACAACTTCAGTGATGCTGTTGTTGAAAATCTTTGCTCCAGTAGAAAAGATATTTGTCCCCTCTCATTAGACTTCACAGATCATTTGCTCCCTCAGTTTTATCTGATCTAGCTACTCCCAAAAGTTTTATCTCTAGTTCAGACCTTTCTGCATCATCCCTGTAACTATGAACTTCTTCAGCTTAGTCTCATGAAGGCCCTTAGCAACATGTGCATACAAAAAGAAAATCACTATCTGTTTACAATATTTGTTTCAATATTTTTTATCATATTATGTCCACTATTGTTACACATTTGTTTGCAATGCCTTTCTGGCACACAATGGACAAGAATAGCCAAAAAAGTAAAAACAGAGTTGGGAGAATGACTTATTTAAATCAAATTTCATAAATATATCAAAGCTCAGAGAAGTAAATGTCAACAGAAGTCCTGGGAAATCATAGTAGGGATAAAGTACTTCTCCATTTAAGGAGTATGTAATCAGGTTCTGTTGGATATCAGAGATCTAAAGAGATTTTGTAGAGCATGGGCATTGAAGCTGGGCAGTAAGGATGGGTAAGCCTTAAAACACTAGGAATTCTGGCTTGAGGAAACAGGAAAAGAGGCACAGACAGTGAATGTATAGTAGGTCTGTAAGTGTTGATTGTTCTATAGAGCAAGCACTCTGACTTTAGCCTCATGCTATGAAAGGAAGCAATATGAGATGATGAAATGGAAAGATAAGCTGTTGCTTGCTGCAAAGAATTTAGGCACAAAGGTAAGATGTCCACATGTCACTCCACAGGCAGCAAGGAATCATGAAGATTGGACATTGAAATGATTTGTAGTGAACTCCAGGACTAAACTAATAGCAGTGTCTAAATAATTCACTGCCTTATACCTCTCATCCTTAGAGGTCTCCTTTCAATGTCACTTCCTTAAAGACGCTTCTTCATCGAAGACTTGGCTTAATGCCCTTGCTGTATACTCCCATGGTATCTGTGCTCCTTCCTCAGAAATGTTACTTCACTCTCTCCTCCTTCTAAAGTACTGATCTTCTCCTAAGACTATACACTCTTGTGACAGGAACCACATTTGTCTTGTTCTACCCAAGTGCCCAGGCCCATTTTAGCCCAGGCTGACAGAGATGTTGCCTCAGTAGGCAATATAGAATTTGCAAACTGATATTTAAGCAGAGAAAGAGTATGAGCTAAGAATGACTCCAAGTTTTAACTCCCCCCCACTCCAATTTATGGATGGGTGGCTTCAATAATTAATGCCCTTTAATTATCTGAAGGGTCAAGAATGACTTCCTTTTCTTTATTGCATGTATTTTAGTTACTACCAATCTATTCCATTTTGTTGCATGGCATGCTTTACCTGTTTCTTCCTGCTTGTCTTAGTAGGATCCACATTGATAAGATTAATACATCTTAAAAGACACAGGTTGTAGACAAAAACACTTAAGTGTTTAAAGTGGGTGCTCAGCTCTTCTAAATATTCAGCTCATGCTGAATAGCATGCTGAATAGATGTTGTTCTGGCAACATCTCTAGCTTCTACCTTTTACCTCGTGTCGCTCACCCCATCAGCTTTGTACCCACAGTGCAGCTTAAAATTTTTACTACCTGATGGAAGAGAAAGAAGTTTGCAGTCTTGGATTTCAAAGTATGTAGAAAATATCTTCTCTGTATTGTATCCCTCGTTGCTTTCAGACTCAAGAGTTTGCCATCTTTTCTATTCTCTACATAGAGATATAGTTGCTGTTTTCAAATAAAACATGATTCACTTTAACCCAGTGATTTTGTCAGTTTCTGCTTGTTTTTTTTAAGAATTTATTAATGTTGATTTTTACATCATATTTTAAATGACAAGTATTCAAGGAGGGAATCTATTTACAATCACTGGGACTTAGTATTTAGAACTTAATCAAAATTAGGCTAAGTGTTTGTATGTCATAGAAACATACTAATTTAATAAATAAAACATGTCTATAGAGTCATAGGTTTTTATGTCTATATAGTTATGTTTATATTTCCATTACCATTACCATAGCTTTGGGTATGCAGTTATTGAGTCCTCGCTCTTGTACTCTTTGGATTTAACAGCCACATATTAGGGATACCATGTGCCTTTTGTTCCTTAGGTCTTGACTTGTCTCACTCAACATGATTCGCTCTAGGTTCATCCATTTCAGTTTCTGCTTGTTTTTGAGATTTTTGGAGGTGAAAGGGGCATTAAGAATCAATGTTTCTGGCTACTACCTGTAGGTGCTCACTTCCTTATTAAGGAGATCCCAAGGCATATATTCATACATCATAAACTTGGGCTTGAAACATTTTTCACCTTGGATCATGTGTGAATGTTGCAGTGAACAAAGGAGCTCTGTGAGCATATACAGTTAGGTGGGATTGGTAGTGTAGCTTGTGTTCAGTGTGCATGGTGCCTTGAGTCCAACCCCAGCACCAATTAAGCAGTCAATTAATAAAAAACCAGAAAGTCTCAAATATGTTAAATACCTCAGTACTAGGGCAGAAGGGCATGTGTTTTTAATATTTATAAGCAATGAAATGGTTGGTTAGTAAACTTAAGGTCCAGATCATTATTCTTCAGTAATCATGTATGTACATTTTTTCTATAAAACCAGAGTTTATACTTATGGGTGAATGTGTGTCTATAACTATGTTCATCACTGAAAGCCGTGCAAAGAGAAACTGGATATTCTTCCACCGCCCCCCCTTAAAAGAATATGGGATAAAAAACTGTGTCTATGAAATCTTTTGTTCTCTCTACCATTAACTCAGTCTAGGATCTTACATATGTCACTTATTTTATTTTTAATGTACAAGAGAAATCTCTAGAGTCTTGGATGATGACATTGATGAATTGCCTCAATCTCAGATGTAAAATGCTGTATGACATGCAAACAATTTGTCTTGCCATTATTTCAGATGTTTCTGCTCTTGTTCTGTAACCAGACACAAATTTTATAATCAGTTTGAACATGAGATGAAAAAGTAATACATTATTTAAGGAATATATTTTTAAACACATTACAGTTTTCTTCTGAAACCAAATTTTAATTTCATTTGAAGGGTGCCAGTTCATTTACACATTATTTATTCACATAAATGCTACCTTAAGATTTTAAATGCAACATTCTGCTCATTTTTTTCTACTTCAAATTATTTAAGAATGGAGGTGTGATCCTAGCTACTCAGGAGGCTGAGATCTGAGGATCAAGGTTCAAAGTCAGCCCAAAAGGACCTGAGACTTATCTCCAATTAACCTCTAGAAAATAGGAAGTGGAGCTTGGCTTCAGGGTAGGGTGATAGCCTAGAGCTGAAGAGCTCAGGGACAGTCCCCAGGCCCAGGGATAGAGCGGTAGCCTTGATCTGAAGAACTCAAGGACAGTGCCCAGGCAGAGTTCAAGTCCCATGATCCACCAAAAAAAAAAAAAAAAAGAATGGAGTTAACCTACTTATTAATATATGCATATACACTTGAGGCAAAAGTTATTTTGAAATGTACTTTCATGAATGAATGCAGGTAAAAGTTGTTTGAGATAATACAGCAACTTGTACATTTTATTTGCCACAATTTAAAGACACTGTTAAAATTGAGTTTTCTTCAAATCTTTCAAGATTTGAAGGTTATAGGTTGTAAGTTTCTTGATACAAACTTCTGAAGTGTTTTCTATGATAATGAAAGCTCTTACTCATTGATGTTAGAGTCACTCAAACCTAAATATAAATATGCGAATAAGCACTAGGTTTGAAAACTCTAACTAAATGCAAAGTGCATGGTATGCCAAGAATTTTAAGCTTAATCTTGACATAGAGCTATTCAAGATAGATTTTCTGTAATACTTTGTCTTTTTGAAATTTTTTTAGTTGATTGATAGTAGTTGTACATATTTATGGGGCAGTGTGATGTTTTGATACATATAAATACTGTGTAATGATAAAATCAGGATATTTAGCATATCTGTCCTTCCAACATTTATCTTTCCTTTGAGGTAAAAACATTACAAATCTTCTCTTGTAAGTTGAATTGTACAATGCAGATTTTTTATTAAATGGTATTTTTTAAAATTTAATTTTATTGCAAAGGCAATGTACAGATTGGTTATAGTTACATGAGTAAAAATAATGAGTACATTTCTTGTCCATAATTGCCACCCCCTCCTTCATTTTTCTCCCACTTTCTTTCCCCTGTCCTCTCCCCCCAAGTTGTGAAGTTCATTTCTATCATTGTCTTGTGACTATCGCTGTTGCATTGATTCACCCTTTTTCCTTTGTCTCACCATTTTATTATTCTCCTTTCCTTTGCCAAAGCAGATAAAGGTATCTATAAGACATAGGGTACCAAAACCAGGAAATAAACCAAAGGAGGAAAAATTGAGAGAAAAAAGAAATGAATTCACACCATACATTAAAAACAATAACAAAGAAAACCCTCTTGTTTCCTTATCTTATCGTTAGCATCATTTTATATGGTCATTTATGAATAGCTATTGAGCGCTTGTGAACCTCAATGCAGAATTTTAACTGCAGTTACCCTACTATTCAACAGGATGTCACAATTTATATCACCTAAATGTAACTTTGTACTCATGCTCATTTTCTCCACATTCATAACCACTCCCATCCCATTGTCACAAGACCAAACTGAAAAGGCAACTATGGATCAGGTACGCACAATCCATTTATTGATATTTATTTATTTATTCATTCATTCATTTATTTGCCAGTCCTGGGCTTGAGCTCAGGGCCTGAGCACTATTCTTGGGCTTTTTCTCAAGGCTAGCACTCTGCCACTTGAGCCACAGCACCACTTCCAGCCTTTTTCTATGTATGTGGTACTGAGGAATCAAACCTGGGTCTTCGTGCATGCTAGGCAGGCACTCTATCACAAGGCCAAACTCCCTGCCAGGCCAAACTCCCGGCCATCCATTTATTTTTTCACGAAGGATTTGCCCTATTAGATTTGGGGTGTGGGGAATAATTCTACTCTCTCCATTCCTTTACATACATTGAAAGTAAAGCCTATTTTACAATTAAGAAAAACGTTGCTTAAGGTGAGTTGAAGTATGTGCCCATTGAGCCAACACCACCACTTCCTCCTGGTCATAAACATAGTAACCTTGGGGCCGAGAGTTTGGTCTAGTGGTAGAGTGCTTGCCTAGCATGCACAAAAACCCGGGTTTGATTTCCTCGGTACATGGAAAAAATCCGGAAGTGGTGCTGAGGCTCAAGTGATATAGCTCTGGCCTTGAGAAAGTCCAAGAATATTGCTTAGGCCCAGAGCTCAAGCCTAGGACTGGCAGAAACAAAACAAAACATAACATAGTAACCCCTTTCTTTCTTTTGGAAGAGCCTGAAGTGTGGCTCATGGCAGAGTCTGAGCCTACTGTGCCTCTGAGGGATCCTGGTCTGTGATGCTGTTGCTTCTCTACCTTGACTGTACATTCACATGAGTCTTTTCAATGTAGGGGTTCTAGAGGTACAATAGGGTTGACAAATGTCTCTTTAACTCACTCATTTTTGACTTACACAAAGCAGGTTTGGCTTGCTTTCTGCGTTAATGCATGTGCCTGCTGTAGGTTGGTACTTTCTGTTACCACCCTGAGTACATTCTCAGTATAAACAAATTAATATATGTGGCTCATTATTTGTAATGGCCTTTATCACCCAAGAACTAGAGGACTAGAGTTTTATTATTAAAAAATATGTAATGTTATCCCCCCATCTCATTGCAGCTTTTGAAAGCAAGAAATACTAGACAATTTACCAATTCCTCCCAACAAATTAGGTTATTTTTAGTTTTCTTCAAATAGCAGAAAATACTGTTTTGGCTTTAACCTTGTGCTATGATCTCTCTGTCATGAGATATGATATATGGAAGTGTTGTATTGGCCAGTCTCTCCTGATAACTGATCCAGACTGTCTCTTTACTATACCCACAAGTGTGGTTCCATTACGCCTATAGGCCAGTTGCTGAGAGAAATGACAAACATGTTCTCCATCTAGAGAAACAGAAGAACCTGGCATCGCTTGGATAGGAATTTTTGCAGGCCTCTGCTCTGATCTCTCTGGCTATAAGTGGACCATTTGTCAGTCAGAGGAATGGATTGCTCCAAACAAAGTGAGGATGAACTCGTAAGCTGTGTTAGGAATCTTTAAGCACAGAGATCATAATAATACACTTGAGCCACAAACCTACTTCAGAAGATGTCTCAGAAGAGGAGATTTTCATGCTGAATTTGGAAGAATAGAGTTAGAAGAAGAAAACAAGAAACCAAATTGAAGGAACAGCATTGCAGAAAGTTCAGAAGTATGAATTAACAGGATCTTCTGGAGAGAACCCCCAAATATATGAGTATATATAGTTAGTGTAATAGGAAATGAACTTAAGGAAGAAATCTGGGTGTGTTGTACCCAAGAGTGAACACCACTAAATTATGGAAGTGCCTAGACGAGATAGGATGAAGCTCTTGAATTAAAACAATGGTAGGAAAATGGAGAGGAAATGACTGGGCCAGTATTGCAATTGCAGGATTTCCCAGGCAGTGAAACAAAAAGGAATGAAGAAAAACCAGTTAAGGGATGAGTTCTGAACAAGTCCCAGGTACTCAGGTCCTTGTAATGATGTGTGTCAATATCCTTTCTCACTGTCTTTCCCTTACTAAGGCCATACACTTGTGTACCCACATTTCACCTTTATGATCAGAGAAAGATTTTATGGCAGTTACACTGCAGCACAGATTAGGTGAATAGATGCAAACATTGATCTTTTGATTAAATCTCTTC
The DNA here is from genome assembly GCF_031878675.1 of Megascapheus bottae. Lineage (NCBI taxonomy): Eukaryota > Metazoa > Chordata > Mammalia > Rodentia > Geomyidae > Megascapheus > Megascapheus bottae. Next base: position 25,607,976 of record NC_143530.1, on the reverse strand, counting down.
CCTATTCTAATATTGATAGCTTCTTGTTTCCAGTTTGTAGAAACATTTAAAACAAGTAACAGGACTTCTTTGAGGATTAGAAATAAAAGATTTAGTGACTTCTAATATTCTGTGACACTGATTCTTTAGTAAGATTCAGTTTCAATAGCCCCAACATTTGATTACTATTTGTGACTTGTTTGAGTTCCATATGAATTTCCCTTTGCAGTTAGAATTTGAGAGGAAATATACTATTTTCCAGTATTATGTTTCTTATAAATGACTAAACTACGCTTAGTCAGCCTTCTTCTCACAATAAGGTTCACCTTTGAACTGAAATCAAACTATAAACAAGGCACAGAAACATTTTGGGATGTTTTGAATGCCAAAGTCTGTAGCAGGAGGTTCATTTTCTTTTACCACTTTAGCATTCCCTATAGATAAAGGCCACCATTTTTCAACCCTGTTTTTGTCTTAGAATCTTTCCTACCTCTAAAACATTACTTACTAGAATTTGAAAAGGAAATTCCAAGGAATTTTAAGTGTATAAAGCATGTTGAGACTCTGAGACCTAAATTCTATGTATTGCTTTCCAGTATGTCTTCCTTAGGGAAAAAGGAAAGTGATTCCACAACATTTCCAATGCATGAATCTAGCTGTAGCTTGCACTGTTCAACCGTGTGTCTGGACAATGCAGCATTGCCGTCAAAGGATTCAGTGACGGCCACATTGAGGGAGCACCAAAGTGCCACTGAGGCATTTGACCAATCTGAACACTTAATTGAGATTATGTTTAGAATCACACATTAGGCTATCTAGAGGCTTCTGTATTTTTTTTCCAATCTAGGTGATTCATATGTGGGTTTGGATCCTTTCCGGAAGCAGGCTTCTAGGTCAGATGACAACCAGTGCCAGGAGCCGCCACTTCTAATTGGGAGTGCAGAGGACCCGAAGATGAGTTTCCTAAAGTAGCCAAAGCCTAGCATCTGGCTCCAATTTTGAATATCTTATGGGCTCACTACTAGCACCACATACATCTCTAGCTCCCTAACCTCCTCTCTTGCTCTACCAGGGGAGACAGGGAAAGGATATGTGGGATATAAGCTTTTGTGCTTCTGTCTCTGATTTCCCCTCCCTTCCAGTAATATTCTTTGTACTTGCATGAACTTAATAACCGTTTCTGGTTGCTGTGCCTTACTGAGGCACCTACTATGTTACTCAAGCCCTTACCATATAGAGAGCATCCTACATGTGGTTCTAGAAACACATAGAGCAGGCAAAGTAGGAGATGGCCACGCCGTATGAGAAAACCTGGGGTTTCAGTAAAAGTCCTACAATGTGAGAATATAACAGCATCCAAAATGTAGTTCTAATTTTAAACTGGATATTGCCTAATGAGATCTTTTATTCTCCAGTCTTTGGAATTAAAAGAAATTTTAAAACTCCAGCATCTAAAGCTCATGTGTTAGGTGCTGTGGGAATTTTTCTGTCAACTGGGCCTGTCTGCTTGTTGGGAAAATCAGAGAAGCTTAAAAATGTACCTCCTGGCAAGCTGCCTGTGGCCCTGTAACCTAGCTACTCAGAAGGTTGAGATCTGAAGATTGAGGTTCAGAGACAGATTGAGACTCTTATCTTTATAGTTAATGACCAAAAAATAGCCCAAAGTGGTGCTGTGTCTCTCCAGTGGAGTGCTAGCCTTGAGCACAAAAGCTCAGGGAGAATACACTCCTGAGTTCAAGCTCAAGGAAAACACACACACACACACACACACACACACACACACACACACACACCTCCCAAATAATATCTCGATCAAGCTGATTTCAAACAATCCAAGCAATCGGATCCAAAAATATCCCTTTCATGATTGTGAGTTGAAGATGCTGTTTTTAAAGCATCAGTGAGCAGCTGTGTTCGCTCTTTCAACTTCCTGTGTGTCAGGTTCATCAGTGTGACTCCTGACAGCAGCCCACCCTGCTCCTTCTGTGAGTGGCATCTAGTGAGAAGTGCTTGCAGCTTTGCCTGATGGGGCTCATTGTACAACAGCACAATTATACTTCCAATTCCAGCATCAGAATAGTACATCTGACTTGGAATTGACTAGAATGGTCAGAATGATGGATCTGAGATATACTTGAAGGGATAATTGTACACAACCAGTTTAAAAGCTGGTAAATATTTAAGGGTCAGGGGTTAAATGTCAAAACCACAGAGCTTGGGCTCAGCACCATAAAGTATCAAGAATGACTTCTAATTAAATCCAGGGTATATTTCACCAAAGGGAAATAAATTTGACAGCTAACAACCAATACTGGATTACCACCTTATAGAGGTTAGGGATCAGGCTAGTAATTGTAGGTGGTTTACAGTTTTTAATGCAGTACTAATCGGGAGGATGATTGCTACAGTTACCGATTACCACACGACACAAAGTTAAGTCTTGAGCCAAAAATAAGTATGCCAAAAGGTATGTATATCCAAATTCCCTGGCTCAATTTTTATTTAAAAATAAACGCCCTGTGGCTGTCACAGAACAAATCTCTAAAACAAATAAGGTAAAAAAAAACATTTTATTTTTGGTCAGCTAAAAATTTCTATGTGATTAATAAATGTCATCTGGTACCAACTATGATGTTAAATAAATTAGACTTCAAAACCAGTACAGCCAGCTGAAAGCAAAAAAAAAATTCAGCTAAAATAGTATATAATTGTCCCTTTCCTAGTTTCACACTTGTCATTACACTTAGATAATACAATCATATCACAAATTCAGCAGTCTTAGATGGGCATGGAATTTGGACGCTAATTTAGTTGCCCCACCTGAGGGAAAAGGTGTTTACCCTAAGATGAGATACACCTTAGAACACTAAGCAAACAGAGTAATTGTAGTATTTTAATAGCTATGTTTACATGCAGATCTTGAGATTATTTTTGCACATTAGGTGATTTATAGGGCTATATTAAGTAAATCATACTTGGACTGCTGTTCTAAAAGATGACTCACAAAATGCTGCCATCTCCCCTTTTCCCTTCCTGAGAGAGACGTAGGAAAGAATTCCTTTTCTTCAGAAATCGCTGTATGCAAATTAGCATCTCAGCTGTTTTTGGTATATATGTTTTTTGTTTTTTGCTATACCTTTGAAGAAAAATTGTTAAGCCTGGAATTGAGATAAATTTGTCTGGAAAAAAGCAGCCAGAGTCAAAGAAAACCTCATCATCCCTAATACACTGGCTTCTGCAGGCTGAACTAATTACTGCATAATCTTTACTTGAGGTATTGGTTAAATCAATTAAGTTGTTAGGAGTAATTTCAATAATGCTAGTGTTTGAGAGAACTACATGGCAAACAGGATTCATTTTAATTAGACTTTTAAATTCAGAGCTCTATCTAAAGTCTGGAGCCAAGTACTGTATTTTGAATCTCTCTGTATTCCTATACTCGTTTAGTTGCAAAGGGAAATCTTTAAAAATATGTCTGGCTCTAAGTAATTAGTTTGCAAATTTGTAATGTGAGATGTTGTAGGAGCCCAGTTGGGGAGGGAGGGCATAGCCTCCTCCCTTTTCATTTTATTAGCTTTTCCTGTGTCTGGAGACTTCCTGCAAAGACCGAACATTCCTTTAAGTTCAACTTGTGGGAGGTTTGCACCAATAACATAAAATGCCTCCAGAGAGGTACCTGCCACTGACCCACATGTAACTTTTGCCCTTAAAAAATATTAAAAAGAACTCCTTTTCTTTATCAAGCTCTTCAGAGAGCTTGGTGGGCAGTGGAGCCTGGGACTGGCCTAAATTGGGTCTCCCTCCTGTCTATTCCCCTGTGAGGCCTGCTTGGCCTTCCTTTCTGAGCAGTGCGGAGCCGCCGATCCTGTCCAGACCTGTGAGAAAGTGCACAAGGCCCAGCCATAGATCCTGGGCTTTTCCCTCTCACTGAAAAAGGAACCCCTGCTAGGAAGGCTTCTTTAGCCTGGAAGAACTTTGGGAGTTCAGCATTTCTTTAACTCCTTGGCTCCTCTGCAGTCCAGTCAGTATTCTCATTTCAAAGACTAAAGTTCTTTCTTAAGAGTCTTCATTGATTGGTTTTCAGAGAGAATTTTTCAGGAACATCCTTTGCCAGGCATAGGTTAATAATACTATATTTCTACCCTGGTTTTGGTCTAGGGATGCCCCACATTCATGAGCACTTTGATAATAACATTAAGCATCATGAATGCAAATAATGTGAATCCTGGGTAAGATATAATTTGTTCAGGGTTTTACATTCTTTAAAGACTAATTAAAAAAAAACCTTGTATATTATAAAGAATGGCTTAAGTGGTAGAGTGACTGTCTAACAAACTTGAAGCCCTGAGTTCAAACCCCAGAACCACCAAAATTTAAAGAAGTAAATATAGAAGAAATCACTGCTTACTCTTTCATTAGAACTCTGTCTCTTCATCACCCCTTGTCCTTTTGTTAGTGTAGAAAAATCACCACAGTAATGATATATAATTATAATAAACATTTAACAATCTCCTGCTTTTCTAAGTTTATCTTATCATGTAGCATGTGGCAAGCTAAAATAGGTTAAATGTCTTTTTCCTAAGGTATAGTATTTCTGTACTTTCCAGTAAAATTTTAAGTTTTATTTTTAAAGCCATATAGTGACACATTTAAACATTCGGAAAGGTAAAACTGTTAGGAACAGAGTTAAAGGAAACTGAACAAATGAAATATAAAGACTTCCACTTCCTGTATATGAATTTTTAGCCTTTGCCCAAACTTTCTCTATTGTAAACTTAAAACAAAGTCTTATCAGCAAGTAACATAGAGTAGCAGCTGGATATCATTAAATCCCTCTGTCTTCCCTATTCTTCTTCATTACCTTTTTCCTGACAGTTCTTGCTCTGCACAGAAAGTGTAACTTTGTGCTAGAGATTTATGTAATTCAGGTGTCCTACATTCTGAAGGAGAGCTTCACTCAAAAGAATAATTGTTTGCGAATCCATAGAACTTTAAAAGAGACAAGAATGAACGCTACAAATTTCATTAAGAAGCACATTAAGTAACCAGTTTCTCAACCACCTTTCACCAAATATGCTTTTCCTAGGCTATTTTCAAAACAAGTAGTTAACAGATTTCATTCTATTAAAGACACAAACTATCTAGCATAAAATAAAAGATGGCACTCTTTGCAGATTTAGTCAAACTCTAAAATACCTTTATCTATATAATTAACATTTAATCTATACATATATTACATATTATATATACACACACATGTGGGGAGAATATGTTTTGTGTGCGTGTGCGCACGTGTACCTTCTAATTTGTGTTTCTAGCATATATGTGTCCCAGCATATATGTTGGGATAGTTGACCAGAAATACAAATTAGAAGGCACAATATTTAGGCCTCTCTCAGTTTAAGTGAAATTGTTAAGTTGATGATGATGTCACATGCATATGCTTCTGTAAGCATTTAATTCAGCCTCTGTGGCTTTGTGTCAAGATCAAGAGTTCAGGTTTAGGCAGTTTGTCAGTGACAACAGAGCCACTAGGAAAAGAGACTTGAATCTGCTGGGCCTAATAAAGCACCAGTGTCAAAAAAATATATATATATGTATTTAATATTTATTTTAAAATAGAGCAAATGAAAAATTCCTTATCCATTTGAATGTTAAACTGATGGCTTCACCTTCCTTGATGTGCTGGTTATTTTTATTGTGCTACCAAATTGCTATGTTAAAGAATTATTGTCCTCAAGGTACCTATTAAAATTTTATTCAAAGTTTCTCACTATTAATCACTAAAATGATGTTTATCCCCTCACCTGTACTTATTATTTAAATAAAAAATACAGATAAAGTCTAAAATTATATAAAATAATTAAGCCTTACAGCCTAAAAATAGAAATCTAATTTAGTAACTAAAATGTGACTATTACTAGGTTTATTATTAAGATTTATTTACCTTTTTATTCAGCTTTGTTTCATATTATATTTTGTCAAAAAAATAACAATTCCCAAAATTTTACATAACTATTTTCCCCAAAGAATACTGGGTTCTTGTTAGGAATTTGCTTTCACTGCTCTAAAGATAAAGATGGTAGATTGCTCTTCTAACACTGCCCTCATTCATGTAAGGCACTCCACCCTGTCCCCAGCCATCTATTTCCATGAGTTCTTCATCTGGTACATTCCTCATGTCCTTTAGCCAATGAAGAGTTGTCCTCAAGAAAAACGGTCCCTAGCCCCCAAACATAGGTTCTGAATTTCTACTGTTTGTGTAATTCATACAAGTTACAGCATGTAGTACTCACCAGGCATTCTATTATCACTCCCTTTCTTTTCTCTCATTTCTCTTCCATCTAGTAACTTAGTCTTGCCTTGCCTTTCCCTTTCTTCCTCCATTTCTTCCTCCTTCCCTTCCTTCCTTCCTTTCTTCTTTCTTCCTCCCTTCCTCCCTTCCTCCTCCTTCTTCTCCCCCCCCCCCCCCCCCCCGCTCTCATACTGGGGCTTGAACTCAAGGACTGGCCACTCTCCCCTGTGCTTTCTTTGCTCAAGGCTAACTATACCTCTTGAGCCACAACTACATTTATGGCTTTTTTGGTGATTACAGATAAGAATCTCATGGACTTTTCTGCCTGAATTGGCTTTGAATTGAGATCCTCAGCTCTCAGCCTGCTGAATAGCTAGGATTAAAGGCATGAGCCTCTGACACCTGGCTAAATATTTTTTTTCTTTTAACTAGCTACTTAGAGACATCTAAGTTTGGCAGCTATTATTTGGACATCTGGTGTACTCTGGGCTTTCTTGAGGTGTGTGTTTGCCTAATAAATTACATTATAAATTCCTAGCTGATACTGTCAATTCGGCTCAATAGCCCTGTGCGTATGATCATATGATATTGTATTCATTGAAATGAAACCCAAGAAATGTAGAGATTTGTTTTTGTTTTCTCTTTGTTGCTGTTTTGGTTTTCTCTACCTTTTGTCCTTTATGTAGGTTTATCTGTTTTGAGGAGGGTAAAGGGGAAGCACAGAAATGGCGGAACAAAGGGAGGACAAATGTAGCAGTGATAATAACACTATGTTGAAAAGGAGCTATAGAACTTGTGGGAGTAGGGGCAGGAAGGAAAAACTGGGAGAAAGCAGAGAAAAAAGTGACACTTAAAAAAACAAATATACTCGTTACCTGATATATATAATTGTAACCCTTCTTTACAAAAACAAATTTATTTTTTTAATATTTTATTGTAATTAATAGAAGGGATACATTATATTCACCAGATACAAGGTGCATAACTTCACAAACATTGATACCCTTTCTCATGACATTGTCCCCATTTCCCTCCCACACTCCCCCCCCCCCCCCCGCTTATCTTGATTTCCCCCTTCCCTATCCAATTTCAAATAACCAATTAAGCACATATAAAATATATCAGATAATAAGGTGAAATATTGTAACAATATGAGATAACCAAGGGACAGCAAGAGAGATGAGAGATAACATAGTACATTAAGGACAACAATCACTCATTATATGGCTTTTGTTTTCTTATCCTGCAGGTCCTTACATTTAGTGTCATATTATTTGGCCTTATGTCTGTAGATTATGTTCTATTGTAAATCTCTGCTAGGAGAGCCCAAAGTTTCTACTGATTATGACAAATGAGGGAGACTATTGGGCCTATGTTCCTTTGAGTCTGGCATATTTCACTTAATATGATTTTTTCTAAGTCTTTCCATTTCCTTACAAATGGGGCGATGTCATTCTTTCTGACAGCAGCATAGAATTCCATTGTGTACAAATACCACATCTTGTTGATCCACTCATCAACTGAGGGACATCTGGGTTGGTTCCGTATCTTTGCTATGGTAAATAGTGCTGCAATGAAAGTCATTGGGCTAGTGGATTTAGTATGTCCTTGTTTCTGGACAATTGGGTAAATGCCAAGTAATGGAATTGCTGGGTCATAGGGGAGCTCTATGTTTAGTCTTTTGAGGAACTGCCATACTGCTTTCCATAGTGTTTGAACGAGTTTGCACTCCCACCAACAGTGTAGTGGTGATCCCTCCTGGCCACATCCCCTCCAGCATCTGTTGTTATTAGTTTTCTTGATTGTGGCCATTCTAACTGGAGTGAGGTGGAATCTTAGAGTTGTTTTGATTTGCATTTCTTTTATGACCAGAGATGTTGAACATTTCTTCATGTGTCTATAGGCCATTTTTATTTCTTCTTCAGAGAAGACTCTCTTTAAGTCTTTGGCCCATCTTTTAATGGGATGGTTGTTATTTTGGAGATTAGTTTGGGAGTGATTCAATTTTTTGAGCTGTTGATATATTTTAGATATGAGGCCTTTGTCCGCTGTATGGTTAGTGAAGATCTTCTCCCATTTTGTAGGCTTTCTAATTAATTTACTAGCTATGTCCTTTGCCATACAGAAGCTCTGCAGTTTAATGCAGTCCCACTTATCCAGCCTTTCTCTGATTTGTTGTGTTTCTTGGTCCTTATTGAGAAAGTTTCGATCTGTGCCAAGGAGGCCTAGTATTTCTCCTATTCCTTCTCGTAAAGACAATAAAATTATTTTAAAGAAAGAAATGACAGATCTATAATGTGGTTTACTTATAATTGTAGAAAAGTGACAGAATATTTGCCATGAAATGTAAATGCCTCTCAGAAATGTTAAGTTTAGTTAAAAATAACAAAATCTAAATATTTTACATAGTATAGGATTAAAATTGCAGTGGGAACAGGCACTGGAGTGTCACTACTGTAATCCTACCATTTGGGAGGCTGAGATAGGAAAGATGGCAGTGTGAGGGCAGCCTAAGCAGAAAAATGTCTAGGAGACTGTCTCTACAAATAGAAAGAAGTTGAATATGTACCATGAACCATGAAAATCGGTCAGGTAAGCACTTTAGTACAAAGGAAGACCCTAGCTTAAAAATAACCAGTGAATATCAGGTGCCCATGGCTTATGCCTGTAATCGTAGCTACTCAGGAGTCTGAGATCTGAGGATTAAGGCTCAAGGCCAGCAGGAAAGTCCTTTAGACTCTGATCTCCAATTAACCAACAACAGGCTGGAAATAAAATTGTGGCTCAAGTGGTAGAGTGCTATCCTGGAGCTACAAGCTCAGGGACAGTGCTCAGGCCTTGAGTCCAGACCCCAGAACAGACACAAAATAACAACAACAACAGCAATAATAACATTCAGAAAAAAAAGGGGGGCTGCAAATGTGGCTCATTAATATAATGCCAACCTAGCAAGTGCAAAGCCTTAAATTCAATCCCCCAATATTGTGTAAGTACCCAAACAAACAAGTTTTTTTACAAGGCATCAAAAAGTCTAGCGAAAGAGTACCTGCCAAGCAAGTGCAAGGTCCTGAGTTCAAATTTCAGTAATACCAAACAAGTGAAAAATGGTGCTGAGACTATGGCTTAATGATAGAATGCTTACGCAGAATGCATGAAACTTTAGGTTTGATTCCTCAGCAACACATACACAGAAAAAAGCTGGAAGTGGTGCTATGACTCAAGTGGTACAGTGCTAGCCTTGAGCAAAAAAGAAGCTCAGGGACAGTGCTCAGGCCCTGAGTTCAAGTCCCAGGGCTGAAAAAAAAAGTAAAAAAATGCAGTGAGAATATAACTGTAGCTTTCTGGTCACAGAAGAAAGGAGGATTGAGTAGGTAATGTTTTATACATAGCAAGGAAAGACGAACAGCATGGAAGGAGAGCATGGGAGAATTTTTAGATAGTTTAACTATCTTAATGAAAATTTTAAGGATCTTAGTTATTGTTTGGGGATTATTGCATGTGCAATAAGTAGCTCTTCAATCAGGTGTTTTTGTTTTTTTTTAAGAACATAACCTCTTGTAAATAGTATGTGAGAAAGCAAATGCTGGGTGCTTAAACCAAATCATAAAGAAGCACTGTAAATAAGGAATTCTGCTGTTTTGTTACTTAATGGAAGAGGAAGTTGCTGATTTTCCACATGGATGTCAGACACTAAGAAAAGATAGATCTGAACTGAAGCCAATGTGCAGAAGATGCATCAAGGTTCCTTTGACATTTGGTAAAGCCCAGTGCCCTCAGGACCTCAGAGCAATTGCTCAGGGAAATGCAGCATTATGGGTCTCATCTACTCTGCCAGATGGAAATTCATATCTTAAAGTATTCGAGTCCCGCCCCCCCAACCACTGACAACATTTTAAATGGAATCTCTTAGCTTTAAATGTTTTGTAGTCTAGTGTCTTTAATTTTCTTGCCAATTCATTAAATTATTATTGGGTGGTTTAATGTCAAATCTGCCTAACATTTTAACCTGAAACCCTGTAACTCTCCTGGTTTTCCTTGTAACAGCTACATACTAAAATATTAATCCTTAATAAATTCTCCTGAAATTATTGGTTTTTTTCTAAACTTTAACTAAAACCTCTGGTCTGCTTTGATGATGCAACATTGTTTATATGGATATGTTTTCATTGTTAGATTAGAAAGAATCCTGAGATACTGCTCAGGATTTGATGGAATTTATACATTGTAATTTTTTTTCAGGAAATTGTATTTTTCATTGACACACTGACTAGATATACAGAAAAGCTAGCTAAATAATTTGTTTTTGTAAGGAGCAACTTGATTCTGTTGTTAATTTCTGCTTCTGCAAATTACCATACAGTTGAATGGTGACGATTTTTCAGCTTGCTCTTCTGAAAATTGACCTTTGTACAATCTTGGTTATAGCTTTATACATTGCTGGGAAAACTAGGTTATCCAAAATATATGTGGGGTGTGAAATTTTGTTTTCTGTGCAAAGGTTTGACTTGAGTCTAAGCATTTCTCTCTTGAGTAATCTGTCATTTGATGACATCGTGTAATGTTCCCCAAGGAATGGGAAGAAAAAAGAAAAGCCCAAGAAAAGTAAGTCTTTAAAAATGTGTACTGCATTCAGGATTTAGCTTTCACCTTATAAAGTTTTATTACAGTGTCCTCCTCCCCTCTCTGTGCCATGAAATAGTGAATCACTCTTTCTGGTCTCTGAGGACAGATGCTGCTCTCATGTTTTATCCTGACACCTCAGAGATGTGCTTTCCATATGAAGGAAGGGAGGACATTTGATGCGTCCAGTGTTATTCTGGGACCTCCCCTTTTCTGGGAGTCACTGACACATGCAGTTTTGGCAGTGAAGCCCAGCAGGAGGTGACATTTGGCCGATTCCCTTGCTGATTAATGTGCCTGAGGGTCCCTGCCACCCTTTGCCCCTTTCCAGTATGTTAGTTTAGGGGAGAAAAACAGCAGCTTTCATATGCTCCACTGCTGGGTGAGCTGGGCACAGGGCCAGCGGCGCCAGCAATTTTCCGTCCTTTGTATGAGTGATCAGAGGCCAACCACAAGAAACTGACAGTGGTTGTACTCAGCGCCACTAATGATCTTCAGTAGCCGAGGACTTCCTTCCTCTTGTAGCCTGAACATTTTTGCTAGGGAAATGTATGATTTGGAAAGTAGCCACAAAGACAGTCTGATAAAGTTCATTGTGCACCTCACACCTCTAGTTCTGTAGCACATAAAGCACTTCTAAAAAAGGAGAAAATAACTAAATTCACTTTTATGTTTAAGGGCTTTTTGCACGTGTACTTTTTGAAATGGAGTAACTTCACTGGTTGGCTTTTTATTTCCTTGCCAAGTGTTTGCAGTTGAGCTAGCAATCATACAGTAGACTGTTTTTCAGCCTAGAGAATCTTTGGCTCTCCATCTTCACTTTTCCTTTTCCACCTTCCTGTGTTTTCATCCTGAGTTCTAAATAGCCAAGATCTTGCTGTGTGATATGCAAAAAAGCAGTAGGTGGCATTCCATATCTGGACACCAGTGCATCTGTGTGTCCTTCAGACAGAAGAAAAGGTCGCCACTTGTACCTTAAAGTCAAAATGCGACGGACAAAACTAACCTCTAAGGATTTTCTTATTCTACACTGCAATGCTCACTTAGTTCTAGACAAATCATATATTTTGTAGTTTCATATATTCATAAAATATCTTAGGACATTTTCTAATCTATTTTGTGGCTATTTGTTCTAGGGTACATCATCTCTGACTGTGAAGAAATGCTTCCTTAGAATTAATTATTATGAAAACTCTCATGATAGAGAGAAATGGGGAAGAGGAGGGTAAACATTAGAGAAAATACTTATGGCCTTGTGCCTGGCTGAGTACAGACCTTATCAGGGTGGCCAGTGTGGGTTTGGGCCAGACTGTCCCAGTTAGGACAAGTGATTTTTCAGTATTCTAGCTTACCTCTAGAAGAAAACTTCAACTTCCAAAACAGTCTCTATAGGTGCTAAAAGAGCTTTCATGATTCAATCAAAGACTTAACCAGGAGCTGGGAGTTTGGCCTAATGGTACAGTGCTCAACTACCGTGCACAAAGCCCTGGATTCAATTCCTCTGTATTACATACACAGAAAAAGCCAGAAATTGTGCTGTGGCTCAGGTGCTATAATGCTAGCCTTGAGAATATCAGAGACACTGCTAAATGCCCTAGAACTAGAAAAAAAAAAGCTTAATCAGAGAAGGACATTTATATTCAGGTAAATCCTCAGAAAGCAGCAATAAAGTGAAAAACGTTCATTTACTATCCTCTGAGTGACATGATTGGCTTTTGTTTTATTAAATCATGTTTCCTTAAGAGCTACAACTGGGATTTGTAATTCTCATTGATGCATGTTCTTCCATCATCCTTTTGCTAGATTCTATAGAGCCATAACTAGAAGTTCAATAAATTTAAAACTGCCCTTTAGTATTTCAGTTTTTAGAGATCATTTCCTTCACTCAGTCTTGTAGAATGAACTAATTTGATTATTCATGTTTGTGAAGAAAGGATCTAGCATATTGGTAGGCATCAGATGCAGAGTCTAAGGTCTCATATTGTTCATCACCAATGGCAGAAGACACAGCCACTGAATTCTCCTTTGATTCTAGATTTCTGCACATGAAGAAACCTGTTCATCTGGAGAGTCAACATACTATTCAGATGGCCAGTATGGCCACTACATTGATTTTGCAGTGAAGAAAGCCATTTGCTTCCTCTAATTCTATAATGGCAGCAATACTTTTATAGCTAGTCAGGAAATGATTTGCCAAAGTTCTTAACAAAATAACCACTGGATCATTCTAATTTGAAAACATTAATCCTATGTCTGTACTGGCAAAATAAACTCAATGGGATTACCACCTTTTATGTTTGTAGCATTGCTTTCAAATAACAACTTAAAAATCATGCTTTTGTAAATAGTTTGTAGATATAAATGAAAAGTGACACATTTTTTGAGATATTTGAGTAAAATTTTATGTATCAGTGTATGAAAGAAGCTATAGTGATTCTCTATTCCTAACCATTAAAGTGTCCTAGTAGAGTAAAAGAGATTCATTTCTTAGACTTCTCATCTTTCCCTGCTTGTCTTTCTTATTCCTAAATTTTCACTTGATCACTGTGATATACCAGGCACTGTGACTGATTGTATGGAATATAAACATAAATAAAGAGATTTTTCTCATGTCTATAGGTTAAAAGGGTGGTTTTCACTGGATTGGGGAAGTAGTAGGGTTGGAGGAGTGTTAAGACTGCAAGCAATCTAAATTGTGTAAAACAGAGGAGTAGGGTTGTGGCTCCACGACAAAACCCTTGCCTAGCATATGAGAGGCTCTAGATTCTATCTCTAGCACTTAAAAAAATAAAGGAAGAAGGAAAAGAAAATGATACATTATAGATACTATAACAAAGTTATTTGATATAAGATGTCAGTACTGAGGCTGAAAATGCCTGGTCTGAAATCACTACTTAAAGTAGAATTTTATCTGATGATGAGAGTACTCTTTATTTGCCTTCATTTGCAGTTTCAAATGGTAGCTGCTGGCTAAATGTAAATTTGGAGCACATGAAATATGGCTATTGTAGCAGCAGTTGATGCTTTCATTTTACTTAATTTTTATTTATCTAAAGTTAAATTAAAAAGCCAGTAGTGGCTACTGCATTGGATTAGGTCAGTCTAAAAGAAGAGATGAAAGGAACAGTGGATAATTACAATATTCACTGTATATCTATGAAAATGTAACCAAGTAACTTGGCAGGATAGGTTGGATGGATGAAAAAGAGCATTTATCAAGAGACATTATACTGATAAATTGATATGTTTGATGGAAATTCCTTTGAACAACTACTTTAATTTAATATTAATTAATTAATCAGTAATCACAGCTGTCTAAAAAATAACTCTTACATCTAAGGCTTGTGGAAGGAGTTTTAGAACACACATACACACACACACACACACACACACACACACACACACACACACACACACACACACACAAGAAAGAAAGAAATCAAAGTTAGGCTGGGAAAAGAGATAGCTTTCTGGGAATATAGTATACCATAGTTCTTGAATATTGAAGAATTCGGTACCAATCATATGTGCATATAAATTTACTTAGAATATAAGAAGATAGGATTCCCCTGTTCACATGGTAATATTGAATGAAAAATGGGTAGAGGACCAACACACATAAATAACCTGTTAGGGAAAATTAAATATTAAATTATTATCTAAGTTTTTTAAAATTCAGTTATATGAACATTTAGAATCATATATACATGTCTGCTTATTTAGAAGTATATATACATACATATATACTATACTATTACCAATCTTAAATTATCTGAATTTGTTTTACTCCTTAGTTCACCTCTAGTGTACCTACTTGTCATCATTAGAGCCTCTGAAATCATAAACAATTTTCCCAGAGCACTGTATCTCACTTCCAACTGAGATATTTGAAACATATCAATTTAAAAAGCTGCATATGACTCTACCTTTGGAAAGTCTGTCTTGTTATAAAGACTTGCTTATATACATACCATTGAGTTAGGTTTTATTTTCTTTCCTGTTTTATTTGTATACATCTAAAATCCTGAAGAAAACTGGTCTTCATCTGCTTTTTAAGCCATCTAACATTTGCAATGGTTAGGCCTTTATAATATTTCTAATATAAATATCATCTGTTCTAACATTACATATTATTAGATAATGTGTATATATTATGTACATATATACCTAAAATACCAGTATTGTGGTTTGAACTCATTGTGTTCACTAATAGCTGGCTCTCTATACTTGCATCATGCCTCCAGTCTGATATTTTTGCTGGTTGATGAAATAGTTATTCTCAGACTTTTCTGCCTAGACTACCTTCGAAACAAGATTCTCAGAGATTAGTCTTTGAGTAGCTAAGATTATAGCTTTGAGCCACTAACACCGTACACATAGTTGCTTATCATACAGAAAATGAGTAAAATTATAAATCACACAGCAATACTAGTTTTTATAATGGTTCTTGCATTTACTGATCTTAACGGGAAATCTTCATGTCATCATCTGTCTTCCAGTTAATGTCTAATATCTAATGTACTGAAGAAGATTCCCTTTATCCTTTCTTTCTTGCTTGCTTTCTTTCTTTGTCGGGCTTCAAATCTGGGTCTAGGTGTTGTACCTGAGCTTTTCACCTCAAGGCTACCATCCTACCCTCTGAACCACAGTGCCACTTCTTCCCCTTATCATTTCTTACATGGCAAGTCTAGTTCTAGTGAGCTTTCTTAGTTTTTGGTCATCTAGCAATTACTGAATTACTCCTATTTTCTGAAGTGTTGATAAATTTCAGATTCTTGTTTTAGCGTGGTTTCATTTTTAGTATTTTGAATATATTATACCAATAAGCTTCCTGATATCAAACATATTTAAGGAGACATTGTCTCATTAGGATCCTTTGTATGTGTTAAACATCCCTTCTTTCTTGCTGCCTAGAAGATTCTTTGTCTTTTGATGGCATGTCTGTATATCTCAGAATAGTTCTGTTTAGAATTTAGCTTGCTCATTGTACATCTTGGATTTGTAGAGTCACATCTTTTATCTATTATTTCCTCAAATACTAGATACTTTTTTTTGTCAGTCCTTGGGCTTGAACTCAGGGCCTGGGCACTATCCCTGAGCTTCTTTTGCTCAAAGCAAGCACTGTTGAATACTTTTATGCATTATTTCCTCAAATATTCTTTCTTACCCTTTTCTCTCTAATAGTACTGCAAGGATTCTACAATGCACACAATGGTTTGCTTGATGATGTCCTACAGGTCTCTTAGGTTTATAATCTCCTTCATCCTTTTTCAAATTGGCGGGGGGGTGGTCCTTTGCTTGCACATCTCTGCTTTTGAACTCTTATCCCACTATATTTTCATTTTATTTTTTGCATTTTTCATTAATAAAATTTCATTAATAAAATTTTCATAATAAAGTTTTTAAAGTTTCTATCTCTTCATTGGTATTTTCATTTTGTTTAAGCTCTGTTCTTTGCTATTGTCGTTGACTTTCTTTAGATCTTTGATTTCCAATAAGATAGTTATTTAATCTAAATCTAGAAGTCTAAATCTAGGAAGTCTAGACTTCCTCAGGTAAATTGTCTGTCTATTAATTTTGTGCTTTTGTGAAAGCCATGCTTTTCTTTATTGTTTAATATCTTTTGTTATTAAACCTGAGAATGTGAGTCTTTTTTTGGGGGGGGGGGTTAATCATGGGGCTTGAACTCTAGGCCTAGGAGCTGCCCCTGAGCTCTTCAGTTGAAGGCTAGTGCTCTATCACATGAGCCACAGAGCCACTTCCAGTTTTCTGGTTGTTAATTGGAGATAAGAGTCTCAGGACTTTTGTGCCAGGTCTGCCTTTGAATTATGATCCTCAGATCTCAGCCTTCTGAATAGCTAGTGTGAGTCATGGGTGCCTGGCCAATTTTGAGTTTTATAATGTGTAAATATCACATTCCCTCATTTCTCCAAGATTTACTTTTTTTTATTGTTGCAGGGGGCATCTGATCTGGAGAATAATCCTAAGATAAAGCTTAATATTTCTGTGGTCTTTTCTGATGCTATATATTTCCCTGGGTATATACAGTGGTTTTCTAAGTCTAACCACTCTTTTGTGGTTATTTTAAAAAATAAAAGATGTGGTCCTTTTGAATCCTTTGGAAGCTGCTTCAGCCAGTGGAGGTAGAAATAGTAATGACAGACCCTTTTGTTTTAGTAAAAGCAAGTTAAAATATTAAATGTTAGAACCAGTGATTCTGCCTCAGAACTGTTCTCAAAAATATAAGACAATGACAATAGTACTCATCAAATACTTGTTAAATTATTAAAACATTAGCTTTTCAAACTAGGTTTCTAAAGCAAGAAACGAAAACAATTTTTATAGCAATTTTAAGCTTATAGTGGGCCTTAGATCATTTGTTCATAAGTCTTCTTAATTCAGAATGGAGCCAGGTAATATATATAACTGAAGTAGGCTGTTTTAATTTACCTCACTTATTTAGTGTTTATAGTATTTTTATAAAAGACTTGCATATAATACTAATAATTTAATAAAGAGCAAATGATGCATATGTACAACAGGTGTAAACATTTAAAATACAATTTGAAAAGCATCCATTCACATGAAAATAGTGTGCTAAAGTAAATGTTGAACTACTTATAAATATAAATCTTGTAGCCCTCTACTTAGAAGCTCTTTGTTTCTCTTACTACAGATACTCAAACTGGCTTCTCAAATTAGACTGGCTTTTTAAAATTCAACATAGCTTTATTATGCTAATTGTAGCTTATTGGTCTGCTCTTTTGGAAACCTGAAGTTTTGTAATGCATTTGATTTGGCATGTATTCATAAAGTAAGAAAATGTATGTTTTATAAATGTATATGTAGGCCTCTGTATCTCCCAAGAATGTATTATTTCAAAAATCAAGATGTTTTCGCATATAATGTATATGAAGACTTCACTGGGAAATATTCTCGTTGGGTGTACTGCTTTGAGACATGAGAATCTCCTGGCACTGTTAAAACCCTGAAATGGGAAGTGGATTTATATATTTACCAATAAAGGATTTATAAAAGGGTTTTTAGTTAAACAAAAGATTTTAAAAATCCTTATATGGTTTCTTTACTATCCTTTTACAATCACTTGTTTTCTAATAATTTCTAGCCTGAGAAAAGCGACTTCAAGAAATGCAACCAAATATTTAATAAGCACCAAATATGTGTAAGATGCTATGCTGGGTGCTCAAAAAAATTTCAACGTGTAGCATTGCAGTTAAATGTAGAGAACACAAAATGAAATCATTGCTGGGAGTTAGCATGTTAAAATAATAGCTCTAAAGTACTACACACTTGAAATGTACCAGGCACTTAACATGCTTTATTCTATTTAATCCTTGCATCCTGACTATTAAATTTTATCTGCACTTTGAAAGGAGGCCCTAAATATGGAGAGTTTAAGTAGTTTATAGGCTGCTACTCGGGTAGCTCATGCTGGAACTGGAGACTAATCCAGATCTGAAACTTCTAGTATCACTGCTAATTCTCTGCACTCCTGAGAACCACATATAAGAGACACACAGAAGGACCAATGGGCATTGTGAGATGCGAGGACTTGCTGGTGTATGTCAAAAAACATAAAAATCAGAAGGAGTCATGGCTCAAAGGTTTTTTAGAAATGAGGGACCATATTGAGCAATGTGAATGGCTGGTTAAGGAAAAAAGGTGAGGTATGATTGAAAATCAGGAAGCAGACAGAGTTTGAGATGACACTGTGTAAGTTATAGAACTGTGTATCTGATTTCACTGTGTACAGTCCTGAAATTTCAGACATAACATAGAAACATGTTTGGTTTGCAAACATGAATTGCACTTGTGTAACAGTGGCTTCCACTAACAGCTAGGGAAGCAACTAAATAACTAGAAGGCAACATGTTCAGTTGTCTGTTTCAAGTATCCTGGACTAAAAGAGTAGTGGTTGAAACAGATTAAAATATCATAAAGAAAACTGAGGACTTGCATCCAGTAGGTATTGTTAGGTGAGGGGAAAAGAAGAATCAGAGACAAATAGGAGAGGAGAACCAGTAGAGGTGACTTTCTTAGGAGGAAATAGTGGGAACATGCATGTGTTGGAAGTACTGGTGATTCTGGAAATGTTTAGGTGGAAGTATTCAATCAGATCATTAAAAATGATATTTTGTATGAGAAAGGGTGTTGGATGAAGAGGTTGAGAAATACACACATTTCAAATAAAATTTTGAATTCCCAATCAAAGACATACATATTTATTCATACAATTTGACATAATTTCAGGAGTTCAATGGATCCCTTGAAATCTATGGACTTTCTTTTATCTAGGTTCCATAGCCTTGGACTAGAAACATAGATAGTTGAAACAATACTAGTGGATGAAATTACTGAATTCAGTATATAAAGGAAAACAAAGTGAGATAATGTCACAGTTTTCAAATAGCTGAAATAAAGGTGACAAGAAATGGAGAAGAAGGTCTTGGGTGCCCAGGTCTTCTCACAACTAAAGCTACAGCCAGCTATCAGAAAGATGATATCTAAAAACTTTAGGCTTTTTGAATGGACAGTTATTGCTGTTTTATTATCATTCACATTTCTACAAAGAGCTGTGTGGAAAGAGACTAAATGTTAAGCTGAAAAATTGGTGATGAGAAAGAAGAAATAATTTAGAATTTTATGAATGTCAACATATATAATGCTTATGCTTTTATACTAATAACTGGCCCAAGGAAAAAAATCAGTATGTATATATGATGTCCATACCAAATGTTTTTAAGATCTCTAAATTTATAAAGAATAAAAACTTACTAAAATTGAGAAGATGTTTGAAACAAAGGAAATTCTATGTCATAAATGTCTGGCCCCAAAGCATGACTGCTCTAGAACATGACTACTAAATTGAAGTATTTTCTATTTCATTTGATAATTTGAAGAAGGCTTGTTTATTTTTTGACTCATACCTCCCTTCTTAGAGAAATTCTTATAGTAAAATATACATAATATGTTTTATAGTACAAATTATTTTAAACATTAAAAATATTTAAGTAGCTACTATATTAAAACTTTTTACTGAAATCAAAACAAACTATAGTAATCTAACAGCATTTAATGTAAAAGAAAGCAAGACTTTGAAGAATATCATTAATTTTAAAAATGCTTCTTATTTTATTTGCATATTCATAACAAAGGTTTAAACCTAACTGATGATCCCCTTTCTCTCTTTTCCACTCCCCCATAATTAATGAAAGTAATCATTAAATAATTGCTAAATAATTTTGATCATCTAGAAATACATTAATACTTTTCTTGAACTGTCTTGTAACTGCATGATTTATTTCCAGAATTCCTTTCTGTAACTTGAACTTGTCAGTATTATTTTAAATTTGGCATTTCTCTATGCACTTTCTCCTTTTTGGTCTTAAGAAACTTACTGTGAAAATAAACAGTGTTTCTCAGAATGATGAGTCTCTTAATGTCTTTGAGCTTTGCCAAGCTATCAAATAGGTTAACATTTCCAAGTGTATTCACATTAAATAATTTTATACTGGTGTCATCTTAAAAATGGGAAAATATGAGTTGGATCAGAAAGCTTGCCTTTCCCCACGTCCTCTAGCTCCATGATGTGTGGCACCATTTCATTATGTAGAGCTCAGCGAACAAAAAGTCAGTTGTCATAGCCGTCTGTTTCCTGGTAGTTTACACACCAGAAACTGTAATCTGAGAACAGCACTTGAAGGAAAACAAAGAGCTTTACAGTATTTTTTTTTCTTTTCAGGAAAACACACAGAAGCTAATTTTAGCTTCTTGATCAAATTGACCCAGTCTTTAACCCTGGCAAACGTTACCACAACACACTTCCAATAGACAATAGTTTGCATACCAGCATCACACTGGAAACAGATGTGCATGCAGAATTGGCCTCTTTTTTTCCCTCTGAAAGCGAGCCTGACTCTGTAGTGAAAGCTGAAATATCCTTTCTAGTTGATGGACAAACTGGGTCTTCTTTCAAAATTCACACCATAAGCTTTCACAATTCTTAAAAAGTGTGTCACGTCACAGTTATGTTTTCATCGGGGTTTCAAAATATCATTCACTAGTGAAACATCTCTTGTCCTCTGCTTGATTTTTATCCTGGAGAGACAAGAGAGAAGAAATTGTTAGCAGCTGTGCGATCATGAGAGATGGTTACCCCGTTTATATATTAATGGATTTGGAATGTGAACAATTACCTCTTTTACTTTCTCACTACATCTCTTATAGTTTATACAAACCTCATTTTACATAGCCATAGAAAAGTAAGTCTTCTCATCCATACCCACTATGGCCTGCTAGAACTCTTGGCCTGCCACAGCCTTTCTTCCTACTACCAAGCAGCACCTAAAGATCAGCAAAATGGAGTTTCCCAGCTGAAAAAGAGTGAGAAAGGTTTATTCAGTTTAGGATTATTTCTCATTATCTCTTCTGGCACCTCTGGGAAAACCCAGTAAGTTTGGTAATGCTAGGGAGTTTTCCCTGTTTTGCCAAAGGACAAGAAATAAATGTCTCTGTTCCTTGAGCAATGAAAAAGAATGTTTCTGGTCTGATTTGTTGCAATAATTGCTTTTTCTAAAATCTCCTTTCACTCTGGGATATCTATAATTGGATATATACATATATATATATATATATATATGTTCATATATAGAATCTTTATGAGAGACAAAATGAGGTACCTTTTATAAATACTTTCCATAGCTTTTGGTATTTTTTTAAAATCCTTGTTAGAACATACCAGCTCTGTGGCTTCAAGTTAATGGAAAATAGATCTGAGCAACCCCAGACTCACAATTGTACAGCAAACCACTATGAACGCAGAAATTTCTATCTTCAGAGGTTAGTAAGCAGAGAAGTCCTAACAATTCATATTCGTTCATTATGAATTTAGGAGAATGATTTTTTTAAGTTTAGGCTACTACGTAGCATTATATATACTCTACTGCTGATCAAAATTTTAAAAATTACATGAACTTATTCTTAAATGCATAAATGAGTTGTCCTCTTTTTAAAACATTCCTTTCTTTTTAAAACTATCTGTGAACATCACTTATCTCTCTAAGTAAACTGTTTACCTTAAAAGTTAAAATAGAGCTTTAGGGTCCTAATGAGTATAATATATCTATATGGAATTGCACTAACCATATAGATCTTGATCTGTTAAAACAATAGTTTACATATCATATGGATTAAATATCAGAAAAATTCTAAATCTTATAGAGTACTTAGAAATCACTGGTTAGATATTCACATCAAAATTTTGTTTCATATAGTTGCAAGTTAATATCCAGTAGCTTCACATTTGAACTTTGCAAAGGGAATTTAAACTATTTTCCTGGTATTTTTGTTTGACTGCCAAAGGGTAAAAATTCTCACTGGATGTTGATTGTGAAATGCAATGGTTTTTGTGCCCATGTTTTTATTGATGAAGGATTCTTTATCCACATTTTACTTATTCCTTCTAAAGTTTATGTCTTTTGTTTCATTAACACTTAAATGGCAGATAAGTACCCTAAATTCTTTCCTCCATGTACAATTTTACTAGAAAGCATTTTAAGATTTTAAGTTTCTTGTCATTAATGCTGTATCAATACAGTATAGCTAGTAAACTTCAACAATTAGAAAACATGTATTGTCAAAGACCTTTTATATTTGTAACAGACTGAAATTTTTATGCATATTTATTGTTCAGATTGGCAAAATAAATACTCAAAAATTAGAACATCAGCACGAAGTATCTTAATTTGCATCCTATTAGCATGATGATCCTATTAGTGATATTAAGTTTAGCCGTAAAGCATTTACTTGTCATATTCTGACTATGAGAAATCTAACTTTAAAGTACAGATTATACTTAAAAAAGTATCTTTCAGACATTTAAATTATGCATGACTTTCCTGATGTCAAATTATAAGCAGATATTTTTATGTAATGAAATCTATTGAAAAAATCCAGATTATATTATAAAAATACATATTCACTAACTTCTAGATACAACACTAAGACTTTCTTTAGCTACATTAACTTATTTTCTCTTTGTAGCTCTGTATGAAGATTTGTACTGTTCCTAGTTTGAGGCAAAGAGGGGCAAAATGACTCACTCAGGACCATTTCTGAATAGTTCTGGGATATATGTCTAAGCTCTTCACCTAACCCCAAATGCAAAACATGCCACTTATTCTCATGACCTTGTATATGTATTACATACGTGGTATACTTATATGTGCATATGCATTGATGTGCATACTAGAATATGTACTTATGCTAATTTACCCTAAATAGCCTAAATTGCTTCTTTCTGTCTCAAGGAAGAAATTTCTGTTTAGAACAAGAAACACTTTCATTGGGACAGTCTCATTGGTTTTAGCCTTTATCTTGCAGAGTATATTTCAAATTACCCAAGTTCCCCAGACATGTATTAGATCTAGGTGATATGCCCGTATTTGATACTATGGATACTCATGATCATACTCATTCCACAAATGTATGTTTATGTGCATTCAGGTAAAAGTTGCATTCTACAATCTTCTGTAGTTTCTATAGCTTTCTCATAGCCTGCTGATTAGGAAATCTGTTTTTAAGGTAAATTCTGCATCAGAAAACTAAGTAGTTTATTTGCCTACAGTTTTTTCTTTTTTTTTATAGTTCATCTTTTAAAAACCAAAACAGGGATACATCTTTGTATTTCAATCTTCTTAGCATGTACTAAGTGCCAGTTAATCTTTCTCCTGTTGTTTATCCATTGCTTTTTCTCCTTCCTGAGATACAGAGATTTGGTGACTGAGACGTAAGGTGAGCATGCACCCCCAAAAAGGGGGGTACCCCAGCTCTAGCACTACAGAGCTGCTTGTCCTCACCCGGACATAAGCAATTAAATTGTTTGTTCTGCTGCAAAGAAAAGGGCCGGCTGAGAATTTGTTTATACTTTTATGTTTTCATGCTTAATGTTTTCAGTGACCCATGTTATAAAGTAAATGATAACTACTTATATAAGCATATTAGAGTAGTAAAGAAAAACTGTATATTCCTAGATATTTCTTATCACTTCATTCAAACCCTCTGAGTAAAAGTTCAGAAAAAAAATTCCTCCCAAACATTTCGGTTAAGAAACTCAATTTCAGATCCTTGGCAGTCTTATGTATAGGCTTTCCTACATGATTGTTGAATAACATGTTATTATATGTGAGGGAAGAATAGTTCTTTTGTTGGCTGCATTACATTTTGTGGTGAAATTGGAGAAAACAAATCATTAAGGAAGTCTATTTTGGTTCAAGACATTACACACTTATGACGAGTCTGTTTTTGAACCTTGCCAAGCTAAAAGAAAATGCAGACCCATTTGTATTAGCACAGGAAGGCATGTTCTAGATTGTAATCTGCCAGCAGCACCGTGTTCTTGTGTGTTGTATATGTACATGTGTGTGAAGGCAAGAAATGCATTAAATAAACATAAATAGGAACATTTATCCATACTACTTTTCTTAGGTGTAATCAGTATTAACTTACTAATTACAAGGAGTTTTTGCCCAATATGCTTTAGAAGCAGGAAAAATTGTGTTTTTTGGTGAAATGGTAAATTTTACCATAACCTCGGTCAAATTCTATAACTTCTCCAGACTTCAAAAGCTCTGGATAAATCCTTCCACTAAAACTGGAATCCAAATTGAGCCTTAATCCAAATTGTTGCACTTTTCAGCAGAAAAAAAGTTGAAAGCAAATACATCAAGCTTTGGATATTAGTTGATTAGATGAATTAAATGTTAGATGAAATAGTTGGAGGAAGCCTGTTGACTTTTTATGCACTTCTGTCATCTTTGGTTAATTAGAATGAAAATGTATTTATTGCCTTTATATTTACTTTATAAACATAGAAGACACCCCATTTGAAAGGAAATGGAAAGCTTGAAAAAAATCATATTAAGTGAACTAAACCAGACCCAAAGAAACATAGGCTCCATAGTTTCCCTCATTTGTAATGATTAGTATATGTCTAGCATTTTTCTTGCAGAGGATAGCTCAGTAGCTCAAAAGCTATATGAATATGGCCATATAGGATGAGGTTAAGCAAAATGAACTCCAGAATATGTAAACAAAAGGTTGGTCCTTGTGGTTGTTGTTTTTAATATAATATGAGAAGTTATTTATTTTCTCTTTTTCCCCCCTTATGGTTTATCCCCTGTTGTTACTGTACTTTACTTTGGTTCCTGGCATATTGGATATATACATATTTATTTATTTGAAATAGGGAAGAGGAAAAAGAAGATTATTGGGAGGGGGCAGAGGGAGAGAAAGTAGGAGAAAAGCATGGAAAGTGGTGTCAATGTTCAAGAAGTAATTTACCTGATGAATGTAACTATAACCCCTTTTTGTATCACTCCCACAAAAAATTTCACAAAACCACAAATACTCTAATAAATAATCAACATTATAAATTTATTAGCACTCATTCATAAACTGAGTGGCACCTCCCTTGTTCTACTATTAAAAGATAATAAAAAGTTAATATTTTCCAAGAAAAAAAATAGAAGACATAAAACAAGATAGGTTTCACAGTATATTTTGAATACTAGCAGACTACTCCATGCTTTATTTTAGAAAAGAGTACTGTCATTGTATATGAATAAATCAAATCATGGTTCTTTGTTGGGTTATCATGGAAAAGTCATCAGAGAACATCGCACCTTTAGAATGAAACAAAATTGGAATATAGTCTTAGCTCAATCATTATTTGAGACGATTTAAGATAGGTAAATACAGTGCCAGGAGTTTGGCCTAATGGTAGAATGCTCGTGTAGATGCACAAAGACATGGGTTTGATTCCTCTGTACCACATACATAGAAAAAAGCCAGAAGTGGTGCTGTGGCTAAAGTGGTAGAGCTCTAACCTTGAGAAAGTCCAAGGACAATGCTCAGGCCCTGAGCCTAAGCTCAGGACTGGCAAAAAAAAAAAAAAACTAAATACAGTCTCAGTTTTCTGTAAGTCATAAAAATACGTTTTCCATGAGATGATACTAAAATAAATGAAGATATTACAGCCACTGGCATATAGCAGATCTTTGTCAAAGATATGCCAGTACATTGCCAAGCACAAAGTAGGCGCTCATAAATACTGAGTGAACAAATGGTTTTGTCTCCTCTGTCATTTATCCTGTGTCTAGTCTTGATGCTTATAAGGCAAGATCAAGGTCAGAAACACAAAACCCCCATCCCACTTACTAGCTTCCTTGCAGCATGGATGATGAGCATTATTGCTCATTTCCATCCTTCCTTTCTACTTCCTTTCCTTCTGAGATTGAACCTAGAGCCCTTTCGCACATGGTAAGTGTACATTCTACCATTCAACTGTATCCCTAGCCCCTCACCTGTTTCTTTTTTATTTAAATGCTATTGAATGGGGCCAGGAGTTTGGCCTAGTGGTAGAGTGCTTGCCTAGCATGCATGAAGACCTGGGTTCGATTCCTTGATACCACATACATAGAAAAAAGCTGGAAATGATGCTGAGGCTCAAGTGGTAGAAGAGCTCTAGCCTTGAGAAAGTCCAAGGACAGTGCTCAGGCCCTGAGCTCAAGCCAAGGACTGGCAAAAAAAAAAATGTTATTGAAAAGGTGATGTACAGAGGGGTTAGAGTTACGTAAGTCAGGTAATGGGTACATTTTTTTTTGAAGTGTTCTCACTCTCATTTTCCAGCATAGTGTCTAGTATCCTGCCTCATTTGATTCATCCTGTATCCCACTGTTTCTGTGATTCACATACACACAAAACTATGTTTTATTTATGGTTATTGGGGCTAGAACTCAGGGCCTCATGCTCTTGCTTAACTTCTTTCTCAATAGTTTTGAGCTCTACCACTCAAGCCACACCTCCACCTTTGGCTTTTTTCAGATTCATTGGGATTTGTTTGCCATTGCTAGCTACAACTCTTGATTCTCAAATCTTAGCCCCTAAACAGCTAGGATTATAGGCATGAGCCTCCTCAGCTTGGGCATCTGGTTTATACTTTTTTTAGTTGAAAACTTTAATATCATGAAATAAATGTCAATGTTATTGATTTATAAAGAAATGTAAAGACTGAATTGTAAGTGAACTTTGAAATATATATATATATATGACACTTAGAGATTTAGTTTAATTAAATTTGAATACATAATTTTGTGTCTGGCCAAATATATATAGCATTTATGTAATGTTTCTTTACAAAAACATAAAGTACCTTTAGATTTAATATTTTCTGCCATGCAGCTCATAGTTCTACAAAACCATAGACATTGTTGTTTCATGTTATCTTACATTATTTAAGGTTTCATAATATCCCACCCATGTTTAAATTGCTCTTTTGCCTCATATGGCACATCCACAAGTTTAGAATATATAGCTTGTGTGGTCTCTGAGTGTTCCACATGCAGATAAAGTCTTTGTTTTTCTCCAGGTACCCTTATCTTGGGTATTTTTGTTGTTGTTGTTGTTAAAAAAATAATAATAACATTCTAAGACTTCTCATAATGTCCCAGTCGTCTTTCAGATCCCCCAAGTAAACTTGTTTTAGAAAGAAAAGCAGGAGAAACCATTTCTAACCACAGTCCAAACTAGGAGATGTTAGGTTCTATTCTAAAAGCCCCTGGAAGGCCTCTGCTAGCAGCAAACCCCCTCATAGCCACTGCACATTTAATCAGACTCTTAAACTAGCTTAAAATTACATTCTGATTTGGCTTAAAGTTACACTGTCAGTCTGTTTTTTTCTTGTCATTCTGACAAAATCAAATAAAATGGAAACTAAAAGGAAGAACCTTCTAGATGCCTTATAGCTCTGTGCTTCATGGCTTTCCTCGTGCCAGATTTTCCAACTTTGCTCACATGAAACATTTCACATTTCCTCTTATGAAACAAATTACTTGTTTTTGTGTTAAACAATGCACCAGATTATATACTTTTTCTCTAATAGTTTTGAGGGTAAAACAATAGAAATAAATTATTCTTTATTTAGTTAACTTTTCAGCAAATAAAGGGTTCTTGTTTTAAAACACACATGCATAGCCCTAATTAATAGGTGTTTAATTGCTGTAAGGAAAGTCAGTAGATTGCTTCTTTTCTCCCTGGAAAATCTTAAGTGTCTCATGGGGATGTTGTAATCATTGAAAAGATATTTTTCTTAGTAGTAGTAGTCTGTATTAACTATATCATATAAGGTATTTCATTGTGATTTCTTTGTATTTGCATATTAATGCAATGTATTTAGTAAGACAGTCTTATAAAATCTCCCGAGTGTTCTCTGTTTTCCTCAACCATACATTACTAGTAACCTACAACTAATTATCCCCAAGGCAATACCAGGGATTTTATGATTGCCCCTGTCTCCTGGGAAATTGTGTAAAAGTTTTCAGTTGACAAAGGAAGCCTCCAAATGATCCATTCTGTATTTCAAGTCAGATGATAATAGGGATACTGAAGAATAGTGGTATCAGGAACCACTTCACTTTGCTGTTGAGCTGCAAACCTTCGTGGAATGATTAGCCTTTTGAAAAGAATAATTTTTATTCTTTTTCGAGATTCTTGACAGCATACAATGATTCTTAGCATCTCATTTTACAAGTTAGTTATCAAGAAAAATCTAAGAAACAACACCTTTATTCCCAGAATGTGCTTTTTTTCTGCACTGGAGTCTTAAGAAACTTACTTTAAACTGTAACTGCCCCCCCCACACTGACCCCTTCAGCAAAAACATAACAGAACAGAAACCTAAAAACAAACACAAACAAGTTACCCAAACAGCAGGAGGAGGGTAGGCTCCTCAGTCCCTGACTTTGGGTTCTTGTTCAGCCCCTTGGGTTTAGGGATGGTATCTCTATCCTCCATGTCCCTCTCTTCATTCACTCCTTTTTCTTATTTTCTTTTCTGCCTTGTATCTTTTCCCTTGATTTCCTACAAAATTCTACAGTTGCCAAACTGAGAACCTCTAGCTATCAGTGTTACTGAGTACATCTTTACCTACAGAAAGTCGTAAGTTTTAAGTACCTAAATCATCTGGTTCTCCTTTATAAACTCTGTGCCTCTTCTCAGAGGCTCTTTCCATCACTCCATCACTGACTTCATGCCTTCAACCCAGTGCCTTATGTATATTGATTACATAGCCTCATTCTGCTTATGAACTCCTTTTCATTCCATACAGCCCTGTGACAGAAGTGTAGTTCTGGGATACTATTCATAAGCATTCTCTTCTTCCACTGTACTTCAGCCCATGTGCACATTGTAATTATATTCTCTTCCCTGCTCTACTGTGATTTCTACCACAGGAGAAAGGTACAATTATTTCTATGTAGCCAGCACTGTACCTGAAACATAGTCAACACAAAAAATATCAAAGCTTCCAATTCTAAAGTGGGAGGAGAGCTTAAAATTAAGGACCTAATTTCCAGGAAGTTGGGATTCGATACCCAAAGAAGGGTCTTTGCATGTAAGTTCCTACTTAAATGGGCCAGCAAATTTAGGCAGAGGATAACAAGATAGCAGAAAAGAAATCATTTACCAGTGTGTCACTTTTGTGACATTCAGAGTTCCTACTGTATTCAGTGGCAATGGACAACTAGCAGTGGTAGCATCATTCAATAAAGCACAAAAGTTGTGGATGTTCTGAATATTTGCTATAAAGGAATGATCCTTCTTTCAATAATCTCTCAAAAGCATTACAAAAAATACTGCTGTCAGGACAGGAGTTTGGCCTAGTAGTAGAGTGCTTGCCTAGCATGCATGAAGACCTGAAAAAGCTGGAAATGGTCCTGTGGCTTAAGTGATAGAGTTCTACCCCTGAGAAAGCCCAAGGACAGCACTCAGGCCCTGAGTTCAAGCCCCAGGACTGGCAAAAAAATACTGTTATCAAAACATGTGTTAGAGATGGAATAAAATGAAGTAGGCATGCCATATGCCAATAATCCTAGCACTGGGGAAGCTGAGAAAGGAGGCTGGGGACTTTGAGGCTACATAGTGAGACCCTGTCTCAAAAAAATTGTATAGTATGACACAAGTGGTTTAAGGCCAGCCTTGAGCATAAAGCCAAGCAAGAGTTCAAGCCCCATTGCTGCCTACTCACAATTGATAAATTAAAGTGAAAGAAGGTATTCAGTCACCTACTCTTCAATATACCATAGTTTTGAGTGACATGAAAAATGAATAAAACTTAGCTGATACTTAGGTGTTCTATGAATTGTAGTACTTCAAACTAAATATGCTAAATATTAAAAAGAATCCAATAACTGTGTTTTGGATGATTTCTTTGAAGGGGGACAAATCTCTCTTCAGTGAAGATGAACGATTTTAAATAATTGCCATGGAAAATATCACAATTACCACTAAAATATGTGTTTAATTTCTATGCTTGTTCTATTTAGAGATAAAGATGCTTAGCTTAGCTTTGACCACTATATTGAATTATAAAGAAATTAGCCATGATCCTGAAAGAATAATCTCATAATAAATGCCAGTCTGATCTTTTCATTGGCCTGGCTGCAAGGTACATCTCCTCCTTTGGTTCCTTTGGTTAAGGAAATCCCTTTTGATTCACACACACACACACTCACACACACACACACACACACACCTCTTTTATCCTTTCTGTTCTACCTGCCAAGAGTACTGAGCCTCTGCCCTCTCTCCTCCCACCATTTTCCAATTATTTTACCTATCTATCTTCTGTTGAGATAGCTGCCTCTTGGATTACACTATGCCATACAAGTTGCTACAACCAATTGTCTGTTCAGAATGTGAATTCCATGAAGAGGGTGAGACTATGCTTTTTTAATTTGTGAACCCCAGCAGCTCTTCCACTTTGCATCATGTTTTTGTTGTAGATTACTAACATACTTAACTAGTAATTGTATTAAAATATCACCTTTCAAGGTTTATCTCTAGAGTAGATTTTAGATACTCATTATTTCCCTTTGATATTTTTGATGAAGTCTTAATGAGTATCAGGATTTGAAATCACTAGGTGACATTCAGCCATTTTAATGCATTGACCCACCAGGTAATATAAAGTCTTTCTGTATGGTTGTATCATTCTTTTCCTTCTTTCTTCATCCAGTATCTTTTCAGAATTTCAGAATTTTCTCGATACTCCTCTTCTTTGTCACTGGGTCTTTAATTTACACATTTGGTTGGCTGGTTCCTGTTACCCAGCCTACAAATCTGTTCTATGTCATCTCCTCTGAGTAATTTATAACCTCTATAAAATGCCATGTAAAGGCACTTTTTTACATTTTTGAGTAATGGTAAGAAAGAATTGCTCTGGGAATCAAAAATCCGGTGAGTCATAGATTATTTTGTTATTTATGATGAGAGAGTGCTCATTGACAATATTTGGCAATTTTACAGCTATGAACCTAGGGTATTGTGCTTTAGAATATAATTTATTAAGCAAATAAAACTCATACTAGTAATGGGTTCTGTTAAATCTGGGGAACCACGTGAACTACAGCCCTGTACAGCTGTGGAAGTTTCATAGTAGCCACATACATCTCAGATGTCTGGACACTAATATTTTACACTTACTTCATGGTTTTATTTATTCAGTTGCCTTTATATCCTTGACTGGATTCTAACCAGCTATTTTGGTGTAAAAAGGTATTGGTTTTGTGTAGTAAGAGAAGAATCTGTTGAAAATAAATGAGTTTATGTCAAAAATAAAAAACAAATTCTTCTTTTATTAGATATAACCTTTAGTGTATCTAGACTATGAAGAAATGCCAGATGTATTTATGGAAACACACCTTTGAGAAAGAAAAAGACAAGGACCTAAAACCTTTAACACTCCTGATGGGAGGTTATTAATATAAATACAGAGATAAGTAATAAAGTATGTGTATAGATGCACAAACATGTACAAACATACACATGCTAGTTGCAGATAGGTATGAGTGAGAAAACATAGAATTTCTTCTTGAAATTATCCACTTAATCAGTATTTTGTAATGTTGGCTTCAGTTTAAGAATTGATTGACTTACGTTTTTCAGTGTTTGGAGAAAGGGAAAATCTTGAAATTCTCAACTTTCTCAACACAGTAAATTAGGCAGCCTCATTTCTTTAAGCTAGAAATGTACCTTTTTTGAGACAATTATTGTTTGTTCATATCGGCAGTAGATGAGATAATAGATACTTATTCCAAAATGAACAGCATACAACATTTTCAGAAAGTTGAAACTAAACAATACTAATCAATAAGAAAATTCCAAGAATTATTTCTTCCTTTTGCAGGTAAGTTCTGGATATTACACCTAGCTTTCCACTCTATAAGCAATTAATTCAAGGTTAGCATCTTCATGTCACTGAATAGAAATGAAGTAAACAAGTTAGACCTTATATAAATGGCAGAAGTAGCAATAATAAAGAGTAAGATCAGAAAGAAATGGAACCAGTTTCATGACTTTCAGAATTTCCCTTGAATGTAGCCAAACTTTGCCTTGGATTTTGTTCCTATTTCATGCTGCGTTATACTTTCCCGCTTACCTTTCTCCCTTCCTGATAAAAAATGAGAATTTATTCCTTTGTGTTTCTTGTACTACACAATGTTTCTTCACATTCCCTTGTGTTTTATCAACTGTGTGCAGTTTCTAACACGGGATACAGTACTAATACTGTGCCTGAATGAATGCGCAGGATACTTCCCTGCTGGTTCTTTTCATTTTCCTCAAACCATTGGCCTTATTTGGGAAAGGACTGAAATTTTAGCTTTTTCAAAATCATTTCTAGATCTCCATAAAAATCTCAAAATAAATCCCTATGCTAATTAAGGGAAACGTGAGTGTTTTCTCTAAGTCTGTGGATTGCTCTTCGCTTCCTTAATGGTCTTTTTTGATAAGTGGGGTCTTATTTATGGTAAATGATTTTTGTGTCCTCTTCTAGAACTACTAGGTCTACCATCCAGAATTTAGTCTCTCTGTTTCTTTGAACTTTATACTTTCAGTGTTTCCATTTACCTATGTTCTACCTCAAAAATTAACTTTGTGCATAATGGCTGGGGTGAGCTGTCGTCCCATAAGGAAGTTCTGAACTAACTAAAGACATGTTCCTTCGTCCCAGTGCATTGCTTTGGCACTTTTGCTCAGTTAAGCATTAGAATAATAGAGCCAGTTTCAGTGTTCAGGTCTATAATCCTATCTATTCAGGATGCTTAGAGCTGTGGACCAAGATGAGAAGCCAGGAAAGGCAAATTCCAAGACTCTTATCTCCAGTTAACCAGCAGCAAGTCAGAAGTTGAAGATGTGGATCAAGTAGTAGAGTGCTCAAGTGATAGGAATTCAACACTGAAGAAATTCAGCTGAATGAATATTAAACGAGTCCTACGTAGGTTGCCAGTTTTAGTGGGAGCAGGGAAAGATTAGAGAGAATGAAAGAATGTGAATATGGCTGAGATATTTTATGTGCATGTGTGAATATGGAACAATGAAACTTGTTTGAATTTATTTGAGAAGGGAATAAACCTGATCATCATGCATTGTAGATATTTATGTGCATGTGAAATGAAATTTCACAACTAATTGATGCTAATTAAAATGTAAAAAAGGGGTCATAAGAATGATCAAAAGATACTTTGAAAAGTGATGCACTATATGCTAGAATGCTTACAGAAATCACATTAGAGCAGTGCAGAAAACTATCAAGCACCCCTGTAAAATGGCATGTCAGTGGAAACTAACACACTAAAAATTAATAGGATATGCTTCTCTTACTCAGAGCATCTTACAGGATTCAAAAGTATGTAGAACACAGCAGGAAAAATAAGACAAAAGTACTGGCCACTTCTTGTATCAGTGCTTAGTAAAAATCAAACTATATAAAACCGACTATCTCAAAGAGCTAAATGA
Source organism: Megascapheus bottae (assembly GCF_031878675.1). Classification (NCBI taxonomy): domain Eukaryota; kingdom Metazoa; phylum Chordata; class Mammalia; order Rodentia; family Geomyidae; genus Megascapheus; species Megascapheus bottae. Next base: position 25,574,210 of record NC_143530.1, on the reverse strand, counting down.
ATAAGTTACTTTATAGAACTCTAGCAATATGAAGATGGAGCTATAAATCTGTGTGATTAAAGAAAAGACCATCACCTCACAAATGAGATAAAACACAAATTGATGGTATACAATACCTGTCTTAATTTCTATTTGAAATATAGATCCACTGAACTCTTTAAAGTCTGGCTATGTTATTTTTTTTTTCTTTCTTTTTTTGGTGGGGGGGGGAGTGACCATGGGTCTTGAACTCTGAGCTTGGATGCTGTCGCTGAGCTCTTTAGCTCAAGGCTAGCATTCTACCACTTGAACCACAGCACCACTTCCAGTTTTCTGGTGATTTATTGGAGATAAGAGTCCCATGGGCTTTCATGCCTGGGCTGGCTTTGAACCATGATCCTTGATCTCAGCCTCCTGAGTAGCTAGGATTACAGGCATTAGCCACCAGTGCCTGGCCTTTTTTTTTTTTTTCTTTTTTAAGCAGTTGAAAAACAATTCCACTGAGATCTTACAGTTCTACTCCTTGAAGCTTGACAGAGAAGATTTTAGCCTAGAAAGTATTAAGGGTAATATCTTTTAGTTACCATTGAAAATACGCATATAATATAGAATAAACCCATCTATGATGCATAAAATGTTCCAGTGCCTTTGACTCCTATCTGTGATCTTAGCTACTTAAGAGGCTGAGATCTGAGGATGATGGATGGAAGCCTACCTGGGCAGAAAAGTTTGTGAGACAAATAGCCCCCAAATACCCACAATAATAATAGAAGTGGAGGTGTGGTTTAAGTGGTAATAGTCTAGCCTTGAACAAAAAGCTTGGGAACAAAGCCCAGGACCTAAGTTCAAACCCTAGGACCAATAATAAATAAAACAACAAACAAAAGTCCTTTGAGAAAAGATTAAAAATGTCTTGTTCATTATCAGAATTTTTTCTGAGTTTTTTTTTTGTAAATTTTAGTGTATAGTGAAATTATCTACAAGCTGAAATAAAAATGCATGTGTGATAAATAAAGGATATCAGTGCTCTGTGGTAGCAGAAGAACTTATCAGCCTGGTGAATCAGCCCAAAGGGTCAATATCTTCAAAATTCTGATTCACTGGTAAAATTAACACAAAGACAATGTTGTTTACACACAATCCTAGAAGGGGAAAGCAGAGTGACAAAGGAAGTGGAGGTGGCAAAGGTCAAGTTTCCAGAGTGGAGCCCTGGCCTCAGCGTGGGCTGAGGTGGTCCTGGGTACACCATGAGCCTCTAGCCCCACTGAACACCCATGATTTAGGACCTTATTAAACCAACTTAGAATGCCACAGACCAAACTCTTCCCGTCACTGGTGAACACTAGTAAGGCGCAGAAAGGGGTTTTCTTCTTCCATGAAGCAAGTACATTTATGAATCATAGTAATCATAACGTATTCACAGAATGAAGAGAAAAAGAAATTGCTATTGTAACAGTTAAATCGACAGTTTATCATCTGTTTTCTTTAGGTGAATAGTCAATTTTCACTGTTCTTTTGATTGTAATCCCTTAGATTTTGATAGCTCTTTCAAAGTATGGACTAATACTCAGAGACCCTGAATTCCACCTGTGAGCCGAAAGCAGCAAAAATAATTTACTGGCAATATTCACCCTTTCCTTCAATTGCAGCAAACTATGTATGTACTCTATACTTCCTGCACCTCAAATGTGGGCAGAGTTTAGTTTTACTAAACTCTCTTCTACTCTCCCACCTCATTTCCCCCTCCATGTAACCAAATACTTTCAGCAACTGGAGGCCCAAACAATCTTGTTAACTTAAAAGTTTTCCTGCAGATTTATTGACCCAGTAGAGTTAAACAGGGCAAGTGTTGATCAACACCTCTCAGGTATTTCTTTAATTATTGGCCTGGCATCTCTGGAGCCTAATAAAAATTTGCAATGTGAAGTTAAGTAATAAAATCACTATTATATTTATTTACTTATTTGGGGGGAGAGGAAGCATTTTGGCTTTTCTAAGGGGTCCTCTACATTTATTTTGCCATAAATTGTAGCTATAGTCTTGATAATACCATCTTTGAATAATAAGGTCTCCAGGGCTGTTCGATGAAAGAGATTAAAACTATAATTAATCTATACTATGAGTACGGAGAGATGGAAAAAGAGAGAGGAACTGTGGTTTTCATAAAGCAGAAAAGAAATACTTTGACTGGTGTTTACAGCCCAGAGATTTTTTTTTTTTGCCTTTTTGACTACAAAACAGTCTTATTTTAGCCAGCCAAGGTTTTGCAAGAATGCCGTATCAATCCCACAGTTCTGTGCTTTGAAATAATTGCACCAAGCTGGTCCCAAATCAGCAGTAACTAACTGAAAGGCAGGAGGGAAACATTTCTCAAACTTACAGTGCCGATGAAATTTGCCATAACACTATGAATTATGTCGGCTGCCTGCATGGAGTTCCACATAATGGGAAAAAAGAAGTTAACTAGATCTTAATTGAACGTACAGCTACATAATATCCTTTTGTTTAGCACAAAAATGGATTTTTTTAAACCTCCTTATCAGTGCAGCTATTAAATATTGTGGCGCTCTAGCTATCAGTCTCCGATCAGCACAGTTAGTGCATTTTACCTTCCAAGGAAGTGCACTTTGAGCCAGCTGGAGCAGGAAAAATGTAGGAGCTGGAGAAAGTCGTAATTGAAACAGGCGACTGCTTCAGTACAGACAGGAAATAAAAGGAAGACTGGCCCTCCAACGGATTAAATTAGATGTTTCAAATTCAGACAGTATCAGGAAAAAGAAGACTTATGTGAGGGGGGGGGAGGAAAGGTAACAGTGAGTTCATTCAGCCCAGCACCCCTCCTCCCCCTCACAACACATGTTTTTGCTGGAATCTCACTGTGCTGCCCTGTAGGGCGGCCTCCGGCCTGGCTTCTGCCAAACAACAGCAAGCAGGTCCCTGTGTTAATGTCACACTATCCTCTCCCTCCTGCCTGCCCTCTCCCTTTCAGAGGCCTTTGGTATTCTATTTCCATAAATTAGGCGTGAAATTATGTTGGGCTGAGGATACATGATTTCAGCTGTTTTATAGTTGGAAAGGAAAATCTTTGAGACCTAAAGCAAAACATTTTTTAAATATACTTCCTGCCTATTAGTTTGAGATATGCCTATTATAGAAAATGCTTGCTTTGTAGAAACTTTCTTCTTTCTTTTGATCTCACAGAATTCTGTCTTGTCCTTCAATTTAGATAACATTTATTGAGTACCAGCTGTATACAGGCTATTGACCAACTGGTATCTGCCTTTTTAAAACATGCATTATGACATTAATCCATGTGCAACTCAAGTTTTCGGAAGAATGGTTGTACGTTTTCTTTAAAGACTTTACAAAGCAGATTTTATTTTATAGTGGGATAATATATTTACATTGTTTCAGCATCTTTTTCAATTTTGCATATTACATGCTAATGCTTATGTGCTACTGGGCTCTACTTAAGCAAACATGACAATTTGCTTTTATTATCCAACTTCAAAATTTGTTACTGGCAATGCCTGAGGTGTTACCTTATAAGGCCCATACCTGTCCTAACCTTATAGGATCTAGTGGCACTTACATGGTTACTACTAGAGGAGGGGCTCAGATACAAACGCACTGAAGAATTGGACAAACTAGAAAACACCAATACTCTCCATGCTTTTCTCCTGAAAGTAAATAGAATTGGACATTACTATAACAAGTGGGTAAAATTCCACTTGTAAAGATGGAAAGACTTCTTTCCTACTCTGTGGCTCTCTGTACACAAAAGCAGTCTTGGAGAATGTGGGGCTTCTGTCTCATTGGGCCTGCAGATCTTGATCTCATCTGCTCAGGTGTACTTGCCACTTTACTGTCATGAATTTAAGCCTGGCACAGACATCTGCTTCATTTGCCCTGCCTCCCAAGAAGAGAGGTGGAGCAGAGAAAGAACACATCTTGTGAGTTGATTTTGTATGGAAAATGTTGTGGGTTGCTTCAAATCCAGCTGGACAGCTTTACTCAGCTATAAACCTTTACTGCTGCATTAAGGGTTTGAACCTCTAATATCCATGGTCCAACAAAACTGTTAATAATTACTTATCTACTGAATAGCTACCAGGATTAGCAACTTCCACAATAGAAATGTATGTATTTAGCATTCACAAGACAACATTCTCTTCCCTATAAAGCATATAACTTGTCTTTAAAAAAAACTTAAAAGCACAGACTGGAAATGTGTGCTTGTGTTCTGCCCCCACCCCAAAGACCACCTAGGATAGCTTCCTCACAGAGAGCATGCTTCTCTATTCATGAAATTCACTTTCAGGGCCAGGAGTCTGGCCTAGTGGTAAGAGTGCTTGCGTAGCATGCGTGAAGACCAGGGTTCGATTCCTCAGTACCTCATACATAGAAAAAGCCGGAAGTGGTGCTGTGGCTCAAGTGGTCAAGCACTAAGCCTTGAGAAAGCCCAAGGACAGTTCTCAGGCCCTAAGCTTAAGCCCTGCAACTGGCCAAAAAGAAAAAAAAAGAATGATATGAAATGTACTTTCAACGTGAGTTGCAAGGAATAAGAACATTTTACAGAGAAATCTGGATTTTAAGCTTTAAGCAAGCTGTACTCAGAACTGGTTCTTATAGTCAGGGTTGAATTGTTCCATGGATCACTTGAAAGCAGATTGTGACCTCTAAATGTCACTTTCCAGGGACAAAGGATAGAGTGCCATTGAGATCTGTCACCTACAAAGTCCCAAATGTTCATATTTGTTTCATGAATCACCCATTGCCAGAGTTCTCTCCTTCTTCAGTTCTTCCCAGAAATCATCACCAAAACTGCGACACCTTTTTGGTATAATTATGGTGGTCTAGATGCATGTCTGTGCATTCTCATGAAAAACACATTTATTGCAGCCCTTTGTAATGGCTATTTGCCTTATGAAGTTTTGACTAAGGAGTTGGTTGTATTGCAGTGCTCTAAAGAAATGAACATTCACAGCTGCCTGTCAGCCTGTTGTCAATGCCATCCCCTCTGGGGCTCAGCATAACCCTCCTGAGAACAGTAAGTATAATCCATTTTTATAAATGAGTCAGCTGAGATTTAGAAAGAGGTCTGAAGGAATTTAGCAGTATCAAAATGACCTATATTTGGAGCAACGGGGATTCATACCTAGAGCTCTCAGAATTGGAAGCTTCGGTGTTCCACTATATTAGTTAAACCAGACTATATTTACTATGAAAACTTAACTTTGGTTTCAGGAGACCTTGTTGTTCAGAAGGTTTCAGAGGCAAGACTATGTGGGAGGGAAGGGAATAAGTAAAGGCTGCTTCATGATAGACACCTCATTTCCTCACCTCTTGCTCTCTTCCCCAGTGCTTGAGTGTTATCTATCTTATTTAGAAGAAAAAGACAATAAAATATGATTTTGCTTCCCACACAAACTTCCAACCAATGTAAATGTGAAGGTTGATATTTTAAGTAGTATGTGGAGGAAGGGTCTATTTTCAGACAGTCTTCAGATCAGTGTGTCTGTGATTTGGTTTGGTAGGATAAAACTTTAAAATCAGTAGTGATGTGTTAATGATGGCATACAGCGTTAATTGGGCTGTTAACAGACAGCATGAATGTGTCTCCTATAAAACATCCCTGGACTCTGTCTATACGGTTAATTCTCTCATCCTAACTTTCAACCAATTTCTCTTGGCTCTCCTGCCCTACCTTCCTTCTTCTTTCCATGCTTGAGTCGCATGCTTTCTAGTATTATTGAATGTAACAACAAGAAAGCAGAGCCAGAATCCTACTTTCTAGTCCTCTATAGCCCACGCTGATAATATGACTGTTAGACATAACATGAAAATAATCTTCCTCATAGTGTTCCTATTTTAAAAATACTCCATCAGAGTTACCACAATTTGAGAGTGTCAACTAGACCTTAGCTAAGTGGCTTAAGTGTACTAGGGCAGTATCGTATGTGATATCTACCCTTTCTTCTAAGGCACTGGTTATTAAAGCTTAGGCGCTCTCAGATTTTCACAGTCTGTTCCTATATGTCCATTTATCATTTCTCTTCATGCATATAACCTAATAATTGGTATGAGTGAACGTTTTTGAAAGTTTGCATTTAAATAATAAATAGTGAAAGTGTGGCCCAGTGGCCCCTGCCCTGTAATTCCTGCCTTCTCAGGAGACTGAGATCTGAGAATAGCCATTTGAAGCCACACTAGGTAGATGAATCCTAGAGACTCTTAGTTCCAGTTATCCAGCAAAAAGCTGTAAGTGGAGATGTAGCTAAAGTAGGAGAATGCCAACCATGAATGGAAAAGCCATGCTCAAAGCCATGAGTTCAAGCCTCAATACTGGCATAGAAGTAAGTAAATTAATAAATTAATAAAATTAGTAGTAACTGAAGAGTATCTTTGGTAGCTCATAGAGTGTAACAGAAACAAATTGAGGGTTGCTAAAAATATTTCTTTTTTTTTTTTTTTTTTTTTTTGCCAGTACTGGGCTTACGCTCAGGGCCTGAGCACTGTCCTTGGATTTTTCTCAAGGCTAGAGCTCTACCACTTGAGCCTTAGCACCACTTCCGGCTTTTTTCTAAGTATGTGGTACCGAGGAATCGAACCCGGGTCTTCGTGCATGCTAGGCAAGCACTCTACCACTAGGCCAAACTCCCGGCCCTGCTAAAAATATTTCTATAGAGCTTCCTGCCTGACTAAATTCTTATGAATGTTCCCCAGAAGAGGAAGAGTGTTTGGAAATGGACAAAGTCCAAGTTAGTGTTGCCACTGATGTGTCATAGCCTGTGTAGTTCACACCCCTGGTGTCGGTGTCAACAAAACCAGCCTGTGGTCTCTAAGGACGTTCAGTGTCAAAATCATAAAATGGGAATTTGGTTGCAAAGTAAGTGTCAGCAAAACAGAATTTCATAATGCTTAGTCCTGTCTGCAACTTAGGGCTCACTCCCAAACATACAGCATGCCTAGAATAGGGATGCTTGCCCTTGGACATTCACTGGGCTGCTGGCTGCTGGCATACAAGAAGGTTCTGTTTGTTCCTCTTCTGATCAAGGGAGACTGATGTTTGCTACCTCTGTACACTACTCACACACATTCCAGCTGTGGGACAGCCCAGCCACCCACACAGAAGCTTGCACAAGATCAGTGGTTCTACAGGTTCCACTGTCATCTGAGAACAATGAAGCACAGAAAGCTTGTCTTCATATATCTTTTAAAATTGCCCATTACATCAAGGCCCTGAGTTCAGTCACCATTATTACAAAAAAAAATTAGCCTCTTGTTTGGAAATCATAACACAATGTGTGGAGTTGAATTTTGGAATAATAGCTTCTAAATCTTTGAAACTTTTTCCCTTAAGGCAGGAGGGAGGGAGTGTGTGTATGCATGAATACACATATGTGTGGGTAATTAAAAATAAAATCGTAAATTAAAATTAGGCAAAATTGGCCTTCACTAGGCAGTCAAAATTAATGAAGTTTCTAGAATTATGGACTGAATGTATGTGTGAAACTGATATATAACTGGAATGAAACCAAAGTTGAGACATGAAAATGCTCTTTCGATTACACAGGAAATATGGGGACAAGTTTTCCAGGAGCACTTCTGAGTATGTCAGTGTAAAACTAAGAAATAATTATGTGATATTCCTAGCATTAGAACAGAAGAAAACAAAAGTGAAAATTGAAACAGAAAATCAGAGTTCATTGACTGTCACCAAAGCTAATGTACTTTGTGTTAGCAAACCAATCCTACTGTATATGAAGTGTTTGTCCCACAGTCCCAGGGAGGTCCTAACTACATAGCTTTCTGATCTTTTTTAACCAAATTTCCTGGCTCCAGGTACTGGCTCTGCCATATCTTCCCTGTAGAATGGCATGAGCAGATCATCATATAACTGTAGCATGCTAATTACATGATTATATCATTGACAAATAAGGACAATTTATCTTATTGGGCAGTAAAGTATTTTAAAATATATATATATAAATATATATATATAAATCTAATACTGTAATAAGTCAATATTTAATATATAACTACATTGATCAAGAGATAACAGAATAGGCAAATCATTTAGCAAAGTATCATAAATATTCATGGAACTCCGGACTTTCTGACAAGGTAGGAGGAGTATACAGGCATTTCTTATTTTTTAAAACATAAGTCACAGCACTATTTGACTTTGTTATTTACCCACAATATTAATTTAAACCATATTTTGGCTATATGTTATAAACGGTAGTAAAGATTTCTTTTAAAGTGTATATTCAGTCTTTTTCTTTATCAAACCCAATTAGATACATACATTGTATGCTAGGAACAAAAGGCAAGACATTAATTTCATTTATAAAGGAAAAGATGTCTATGAATCTTATTTCTTCAGGAACAAGTTACCATAAATTTAATGGCATAAACCAACATGGCAATGGGTTAAATTGTGTCTCCTCATTTAAGTCCAAACTTTCAGTGTGAACCTTGTAAGCACCCAGGGACAAGACAGCTACTGTCCACACACCAAGAGTACATCCTTACTAGAATACCACCATGCTGGCACTTATCATTTCAGAATTCTAGTCTCTGTATCGGCGCAAAAATACTGTTCTAACTACCTTATACTGAGCCACCAAGTATATAAGGATTTTGTTGTGGCAGCCTAAACAAATTATGACAAACACCATTCTGGGAAGATAACCTAATACCAGAATATTTACCTCATATGCATGAAGCCCCTGATTATGATCCCACCCATCACACACACACACACACACACACACACACACACACACACAATGTTACCTTACAACTATGAAAGTCAGAAATCTAAATGGGTCTTTTGGACTAAAGTCAAGGTCTCTAGCCGGGCTGCCTTTTTCCTGAAAACTTTAGGGTAGGATGTACTAACCTGTCTTTTTTGGTTATTTCCTCTATATGTGAAGTATATCCTCTACTTGATGGTTTAATCAACAGTGCCTTCACCCTCTCACCTCTGTCTTATAACCCTGGGATGACAGTGATCCCATTCATACAATCAGACACATTCCCCAACTCAAGATCCTTAGTCATATTTGCAAGGTCCCGTTGGCCATATGAGGCAACAGTCTTCACTAGTTAGAGCATTAAGGCATGGACAAGTTTGGGAGGCCTTAATCAGCCCACCACAGAGGTACAGGTAGTCAACACCAGAGCATCATTACAGTATCAGGATTATTGTCAATAAACTGAAATTTGTTTGGTTATAGATGAAAATTCATGTTTTATTTAAATTTTAACTACTATTCAAAGTAGGATGTTTTGAAACATTTGGGAATTTCATAGAAAACAGTCATTATAAAATAGTCTCCTTTAAATGTGAAGATATCTCTACCACTTTCTTGAGGCCCTTGAGTTTGAACAGTTTTCTCAATCTCTGTAAGTCTAAAATAAAGAAAATAATAGTGTCCACAATATCCAAAATATGTGTGAGCTTGACTTTATCATTATTATTTCTATTATTTCTAATCTTCTTGATAAGAGGGCATTGTTTAATAGCCTCTAAGTCCTGAAAATATGTTCCTGAGCTGAAATTCTTCAGTGAGGCTATTTTGTCACCCACTGTCCTCATTAGCAGTAACATAATTCCTAACTTTACTACTTACAGTAACATGCAATTAAGAAATGTTTTCATGTAGTCATGACTTGATAATACAGAATTCGGCCTTTTAATTTTGTTCCAGGAAGGAGACTACATCCTTAAGATGTCTCAAGTGATGGCAGTGTCTCTTTATTCCTAATGAGTCCCTAGAAGTTTTCAGGATCTGGGACAGGCTTGTTGGAAAAACCAGCTATGCACCTGGTAGGTTGGGTCTTTGAGTCGGTTGAGTTTAGTCTCATGCACAAAACAGTGATATGACTTAAGTAAGCTCTTGGAAACTTTCTCTTTGGTTGTATCTCCAGGATGTATCCTAGTGTTACTTGGTCTTAAGGCTTTCCCTGAAATGTTTCCTTCATAATACAACTGTCATAGTATATATAATACTTTTCTGTTAGTAATTCCACCAAGTTCCCTAACCGGAAGGTATTGTAGCCTCCTCAAGTTTTTATGTTCTGATGACTTTTGAATTTGTGACTGGAATTAGAAGTGAGAGCTGTGTTACTGGGGACTGTGACCTCCATCCTAATTCCAGGTACCTACCATCATTACATTGCAGTGATGAGCACACATACGGAGGGAAATGAAAGGACACCCCAAAATCAAAGACAACCCAATGCAATCAAACTTTAAAAAGTTAAAATTATTTGACCTAAAATATGGTACCAACTTCCACCTATACTATGTGAACCAAATTCCAACCAGATCGCAGACATTTCTGCCAGGAAAGCGAGGCCATGCATGTGACTGATCTGACCCCCACCTCTTAGGAACCAGCAGAAAAGCCCCTTAGATGAGGCCGTTTTGTGGCACTGTCCTGCATTTTAATTTGCAGTGTAATACAGTCCACAGAAGGCTTTTCTTATCTGTGTAATTTTTCTCTGGATCCATCAGGCCTGCCCCATTTCTCTACCTCCCCTCTCTGAACTCTGGATCGCCCTCTTGACTGTGGCCTTGGTCATCTCCTGGTCCCTGCCTCTGTCTCCCTCTTTGTGACTCATGGTTTCCTCTCTGTGCCTTGCCCCTGACTTTCTTGCCAAGCCTTTCCTCATTGTCTGTTCTAACCTCTGTGCATTAATATTCCAGTTTGACATCTGGGCAACTGAGACAGAGGGGAAAGCAACCTGCCAAGGTTGCACAGTAAGCACGAGGTGTGGCGGGACTCCCAGCTCCTCCTCACAGATGCCTTCCCCTACTCCCCCACCATGTCTCCTGCTAGCAGAGCCCATGTCACCAATGGATTAGGCCTCTGTGTTATGGTCTGCTTTGAAAACTTAAGGTTTAGAAGTTAACAATCTTCAATCATTTTGAGCAGCTTGTGAAATTTATTTAGGCTTTAGTTCCACTTTAGAGACGAAATCATCCTTTTTTCATATCCAGGAAAATGTCTTTGTATCTTCTCCCCATTAAAAGTATTACAAGGGCCCGGAGTTTGGCCTGGTGGTAGAGTGTTTGCCTAGCATGCGTGAAGACTCTGGTTCGATTTCTCTGTTCTACATACACAGAAAAAGCTGAAAATGATGCTGTAGCTCAAGTGGTACAGTGCTAGCCTTGAAAAAGCCCAAGGACAGTGCTCAGGCCCTGAGTTCAAGCCACAGGACTGACAAAACAAAAGTATTTCAAGTATATAAAGCTTACTTATGCTCCTTCTATTTTCATCTATTTAGAATCAGATTCTACATATTAATTTTGTTGTTAAAGAAAGACAGTCCAATTAATGTGAGAGGAAAAAAAAAAGGTAACTTAAATCCTAATGACCATCTCAAGATCTTTTTATCCCTTATCATAAGCGAAATTCCCATTATTGGCAGCCAGGATTGAACAACAGTAGAGAAAGGGGCCTCTTGTGTTCTGAGATGGACTTATCACATGGTTAGCAGCTGGGATTTATGTGGAGACTCATTAAATAAAACAGCAGTAGCAGCTACCTCCTGCTGAAGTATACTTGGAGGTACAGTACCTGAGCTTTTCCAATCCTAGCTGGTCTTTTCTATTTTGTTTTATGTCTCTCATTTTTCTGACTGTTCTTGACATTTTCTGACCTCACAGTGCTTTTATTATTATTTTTATTGCTACTATAACAATGATAACTTAAGGATCTGATTTATATGATGGCAACATAGCCAAAGGGGAGATTAAGACATACTCAGAAAACATGTAGTAAATGTTCAAGTCTATTAGCCTTTTGTTTTTATTAAGTGGGAGACTTTCATTTTGTTTTGACACAAATGAGTGTGGACAGTCATGAATAACTGCAGGATTGTATTTACTGATGGACCCATAGCTGTGAGTGAATGAATTGCGGAATAATAGATGCCTACAGCTCAGATTTCACAACTGTCTATTCCTTCAATAATTGATTATGTTTTTGTTTTTTAATAGTCTATAGTCTTTGTTCTAGTCTTTTATTTTTTTAATACTAGCATTGGCAATTGAACTCAGAGCCTGTGTGCAGTCCACAATCGTATCTCAGCCTTCTAAGTAGCTGGGATTACAGGCATGAGCCACTGGTGCCCAGTGCTTTGTTCTTTTTTTCTTTTTTTTGCCCATCCTGGGCTTGAGCTCAGGGACTGAGCTCTGTCCTTGGGATTTCTCAGGGCTAGAGCTCTACCACTTGAGCCTCAGCACCACTTCTGGCTTTTTCCTATGTATGTGGTACCGAGGAATCAAACCCGGGTCTTTGTGCATGCTAGGCAGGCACTCTACCACTAGGCCAAACTCCCAACCCCGCTTTGTTCTTTTTATTGCCAATGGAATTATCAAATGCCACAAATTATTAGCAGATATCCTTAATTATAATGATGTTATTGTTTAAATGTCTGACTTGCAAACTGCATGACCTTTTGGTCTCAGGACAATAGCTAGTCACCTAGAATGGTGGAAACACTACCTAAGCCCCTTGCTATGTTCTGTCTTAGGTAGACCACTGCCGTATGGCAGTGCCCATGTGGCACATGAATATTCCTACAATGAACACCCAGATTTGGTTCATTCAGCCCTGTGCATGCCTGAGCTGGTATATAAAGGCTCTTCCTGTCAAGGGAGTCTCTATAGTGCTTGCCCTTGGGCATGTACTTGAGATTCTGTCCTGATTCACTGCATTCTACTCCCAGAGGTAGTATCCTGCTCTTGGACCAGCATGCTGGATCAGGATTTTTACTGGTGTTTGTCATTAGCAGACTCTGCCTCCTGTGTTTCATTCCTGTTCATGCCTGGCCACTAGACCAACTGATACTTGTTCCTGAGGCATTGCCATTTCCTTTCTTCTGAGCTCATAGTTATCAATCTCATTCATAGCTGTATTTTTGAAGTTTTACTGTTGCTTCATTGTGTTACCCTTTTAATAAAGTTACTGGAAAACCATTATTCTGTGCAAGATAGATTGTAAGACCTTGAGCATCCCTTAGGAGACTGCAAGATCTTCATAGTCTGCAAATTCTTTGACATCACCATACCATCCTACAGAAATAGTAGCACACTGGTTTTATGTAGTATTTTTTTTACCACTGTTACACTTATTAGTCTGCTCTTAATCATATATTGCATATTTTGGTCACATTAACTAAAACTTACTTCACCTATTTTTTGTCTAATATGCCAAATGGATTTTTTTAAGTTTTATATGTAATAGCCAGGCATGGAGACACACACTTGTAAAATCTCACCCATCACCAGCCAGCCTGGACTACAAAAGCAAGACTCTATCTCCAAACCAGAGGTAATGAAATGAAATGGCACATGACACTGTAACTGACAGTCTATTTCTGGTGTACAGGCATCTGTTAAGAAAGAGATATAGCTTGTAGATTAACTTTTACAGCAGTGTGTAAAATTTGAGCAAGTGTAATTGTTTCATTCAAAGGAATACTGTTGTATTATCTCATATTCTCCAGAACATACCACGCCACTTTCTCTAGAAACTGACTTACCCTGAGTATGTCATTTGTATTGCTATCTGTTAAGACAAACATTTTTAGCATATATTGTATACACATTTTTGTGCAATATTACTGAGGAATATAAAAGGTTAATAAAATGCCATTTGGCATTCATTTGCCACTGTCACCATTAAATTCTCTCTTTAAGTAAATTAAGGTTCTTGATATATCCTATTGCAATTATGTATAACTTTTCCAACTCATCTGATAAACTTTTTATTTGTTGCCACTTTTTGCAGCTTTCTCTTTTTCTTTTAATCAGTCATGGGGCTTGAATTTTAGGCCTGGGCTTGAATTTTAGGCCTCTACCACTTTAACCAAAACAAGACTTCTAGCCTTCAGGTGCTTAACTGGAGATAAGCATTTCATGGAATTCCATGCCCAAGCTGGCTTTGAACCACTCCTCAATCTCAGCGTCTTACATAGGTATGATTATAAACATGAGCCACTAGCACCTGGCTTTTGCAGTTTTCTTAAATCCACCATGTATACTTCTGAATTTACAATTGTTTTAAACTTATTTTTAATTTATAAACTATCTGGGCTTGTTGTGACCAGAGAGCTTCATGAATTACAACTCTAATCCTGCTTGACTAAAATAATTCTCTACTAGAAAACAATGGATTGATTTCTTAAGACTTTGAGGTATTTGCACCTTCATCTAGCACATTTTTAGGTTGATCTGTGCCTTGTTAAAACAGTCATCACTGTGCTTTTTTTTATTGTAATTAATAGAAGGGTTACAGTTACAGGGCTGGGAGTTTGGCCTAGTGGTAAGAGTGCTTGCCTAGCATGCATGAAGACGTGGGTTCGATTCCTCAGCACCCCACATACATAGAAAAAGCCAGAAGTGGTACTGTGGCTCAAGTGGTAGAGTGCTAGCCTTGAGAAAGCCCAAGGACAGTGCTCAAGCCCTGAGCTCAAGCCACAGGACTGGCAAAAAAAAAAGAAGGGTTACAGTTACATTTTCCAAATACAAGGTGCATTACTTCACAAATATTGACACCCCTTCTCATGTTTTTGTCCCCATTTCCCTCCCCTTACCCCCTCCTAATCATTTTGTTTTCCCGCCTTCCTATCATATTTCAAATAAACAAATAAACTTCTATGCAATATACCAGATAACAAGGTCAGATACTGTAACAATATGAGAATAACCAAGGGACAACAAAAGAGATGAGAAATAACATAGTACATTAAGAGCAACATCATACATTATATGGCTCTTGTTTCCATATCCTGAAGGTCCTTTCATTTAGCTTCATCCTATATGGCCTTATGTATCTAGATTTTGCCCTATTGTAATCCTCTGCTAGGAGAATCCAACTGAGGGAAACCATTGAGCCTATGTTCCTTTGCTTCTGGCTTACTTCACTTAATATGATTTTTTCCAAGTCTTTCCATCTCCTTACAAATGGGGCAATGTCATTATCTCTGATGGCAGTATAGAATTCCATTGTGTATAAATACCACATCTTGTTGATCCAGTCATCACATGAGGGACATCTGGGCCCGTTCCATGTCTTCGCTATGGTAGATAGTGCTGCAGTGAACATTGTTGTGCTGGTAGATTTAGTATGTCCTTTTTTCTGGACAACAGGGTAAATGCCAAGTAGTGGAATGGCTGGGTCATATGGGAGCTCAATGTTTAGTCTTTTGAGGAACTGCCATACTGCTTTCTATAGGAGGAGCATGGAAGGTTTTTCCATTTCCACAGTTCTGCTTTAATTTCCTTTTTTGGGATTTTAAAGTTTTCATCATAAAGGTCCTTTACATTCTTATTTAATTCCTAGGAACTTTATTTTCTTTGAGGTTATTGAAATGGATTGCTTTCCTGATTTCTGCCTCGATCCTGTTGTTGTTGGCATATAGGAAGGCAGTTGATTTATTTTTAATTTTTTTTGCCATTCCTGGGCCTTGAACTCAGGGCCAAAGCACCGTCCTTCAGCTTTCTTCAAGGCTAGCACTCTACCACTGGAGCCTCAGCACCACTTCCGACTTTCTGTGTATGTGGGACAGAGGAATCGAACCCCAGTCTTGGTGCATGCTAGGCGAGCACTCTTACCACTAGGGCAAACTCCAGGCCCAGGAAAACGGTTGATTTTTGAGGGTTAATTCTATACTCTGCTACCTTGCCAAAGTTTCGCATCAGCTCAAGCAACTTGTGAGTAGAGCCTATAGGGTTCTTTAAATACAGGATCAAGGGGGGGAGGGAAATGGGTACCAAGACATGTGAAAGGGTATCAATGTATGTGAATTAACGCACCTTCTATCTGGCAAATATCATGTAACCCTTTTACTAATTACAATAAAAAAATAAATAAATAAATAAAAAATAAATACAGGATCATGTCATCTGCAAAGAGAGAAAGTTTCACTTCCTCCTTCCCTATTTGGATCCCCTTTATGCTTGCTTCTTGCCTTATTGCTCTGGTTAGGAATTCTATTATTATGTTAAAGAGGAGTGGAGAGAGTGGGCATCCTTGTTCATTCTTGATTTTAGAGGAAATTTGCCGTAGTTTTTTTTAAAGAGAAATTTATCATTTATCAAAACTACTCTGGAAAACTTGACTCTACATTTATTTATACTTTTTGAGTACCATTATTCAAGACATTTATTTGCAGTTTTATATCAGTATGTTCAAATCTATAGCCATGTATTGTAAATGGACAATTAAGTACCTCCCATCCCCATGGAACTTAGGGGCAAAACTTCCCAAAGAAAGGATGTAGTGACTAATCAACTTCTGATTGAGACTCATTAAATAACTCATTCAGAATCTAGCTTTTCTGGCACTCCCCAGTTAAGCCAATTTCTTAGTTATTCTCTAACAGACATTAAAAAATGCCTTTTCTACAAGGCTGTCTGAAAATTAAGCATGTAGATGTGGGTAGTTCTCGGCATGTTGTAGGTGTTTAGTGAAAATATTTTGTAATTATTTCCTTTCATTTTGTACTGCATTTTTATTGCACCCTTCTTTATCCCTTCCAAATAAGTCCTAATATTCATTTTTGTCTAAATACAGTTAGGGGGAAAATAAGAGTCAGACATTAAGCTGTGAGGCATTTTGATCCAAATTATAAAGCTTTCATCTTCCTGTAGGTCATAGGAAGTTTGTGTTTCATGTGGTCTCATTTCTTTAAATTCAAGTTTTTATTGGTTCTAACTAATAAAGCCCAAATTTGGAGTCATTATTAGGACCAATAAAAACCTTGAACTTGAAAGATATTATGAGATAATTAAGGTTTTTGAGTCTTTTTTGTGGCCTCTGGTAAGATATTAAGTTAGTTATTTGTCCTTATTCAAGATAAATAAGAAAACTAAGCTTTGTGAACACAAAGCGTGAATTGCAGATTGGAATGTTTGCTTATGTCTATCTGGAACGGTGACACTTCGTGAAGAGGTGAATGACATCTTCACTAAGTCGGTTTTAGTCTTTATTTTTCCTTCTTTCTTTTTAAGTGAATGTCTTTTGCTGTAACTGTCTTTTGGGCTAAGTTAAAGTAAGGAAGTAAATGAAAGAATTGGACCAAATTCTGTGAGTCTGGGATAAAGAGGCCAAATTCTCTCCCCACCCCATGCAGTTTCAATAGAATTCCATTGAATTAATTTTCCTCATAATAAAATCAGTTGTATTTCAAGCCTGCCTCGAGACTTAAGTTCTCTTGATCCAAGCACAACAGCCTATTGCTGTGCAGGCTGTTGAACTTGGCGGCAAGGCTGGGGACCAGGTTTTTGTTTGAAGTTAGCCTATTCCACCCTGCTCATCAGTATTTTTGGACAGCTGTGACTCTGAAAATCAACTAGAGGGTGAGAGCTGAAAGCTTTGGGCCACTTCAAAATTATTAGTTCTCTGTCTCTCTCACTCCCCTACCATTAAGAATATTGAAACCTGGTGGTTTATCTTCAATGCTAAGTTGAAAGGAAAGGAAGTTATGGCCAGCAGAGGACAGTCACAGTGGAGTGTCATTCCCTACCTGTCATGTTTTGGTGGAAATCACCAACACATTTTACATAAGGGAACATATCTGAGAATGAACAGGAGCTAGCACAAAAGAAAGAGCCCTTCCTTAGAGCTGAACTTTCCCCATGGGCATCGAAACCCACTTGAGGCTGGGAAGAGTAAAACAGTCAAGGAAGGCTGGGCAGAACCAGCCTGCAGGACAAAGGGAGAAACCCTCATGAAGGCCTGAGTAAGACAATACCAGAACCTAGCTAGGGAGAAAGAGTAGTAAGGAGCCAGAAGTCTGGTGTGAGCTTACAAATCTAGCTGGGAGCAGCAAGGTAACCTACTGAGGTTTTGACCCTTACTGAAGTTTAAATCACAAGTCACCGCAAGGCACCTACAGAGACTACAAAGGGAAGGTCTGGCAAGGCTAAGAGGCCCCTGTAGGAAGACTAACCCTGGTTCCCAAAGTAGCAGCCCACATTTTTACTATTGGTTATTAATGAGCTTTTCCTACTACCAAATTTTCTTGTACCATCTCTGATCCCTACATTTCACAAGTTCCCCAATTTACCACTTTAGACTGTGTTCATAAGGATTTTATAAAAGCACACTACAGTGTTCTTCTGTTACATGGAAAATTCACTTTCCATAGACAATTCTTTGAATTCTAATTATGTTACAAATGAGAGATGAAAAGAAAAGGAAAATCTGGTTCTGGTCTGGATTTCATGTTTGGGACCTGTGATATGATAATGGTTGATTTATTTATTTTGATTGGTTTGATTTTGAATTTTAATGTTTTTATGTTTTACTTTTTTTTGAGACAGAATCTCATTATATATTCCAGTCTAGCCTTAAACTCATGATCCTCCTGCCCTTTACCTACCTCCCAGGTGCTAGGACTAGCGGTATGTTCCACCACACATGCTTGATATGACAGTTTCAATTTATACATGATAAAAAAACAACATGTGCTATGACATAATGTATATACCTCATAAACCAATCTCTGGCTTTGTTGGAATTATCAGGCTCTCTGAATAGAAATTTCACTTGGTGTATACTAACACAATACAAAATGGCAAGTCCTTTTTGATGACTGACATCTATCAAACACTTAATCTACTGTCAGAGCATATATACCACAAGCAACTTGAAGAGGTGACTATTGTCATTCCTTTTAGGTGCTCTGCATGGGCTGAAGAGCAACCAAGACCAGTAGTCACTGGGCCTGAGCTAATGTTTGGAAACCAGTGGTTGGGACAAGGTGGGAGTGCTGGTAGAGGACCATTCTGTACCAGCGCTCCATACCCCCCATACACTGAGGAACAAAAGGAGAATCTACAGCTGACTGCCACAGGCTTCTGATGCCATGAAGAAGCTTGATGTGGAGAGACCTTTATGACTCTCCTCAAGGGCCAGAGGAGATGCTCCTCAACACCCTGAGTTTAGCCTGTGCCAGTGTTGATCTCATCATAAGAGCAGTTAGTACCACTTGTTGAATAGAACTAAGAAGTATAAGTTAATCTTAAAATAATGTCTGTGATTCTGCTACTGCCTAGTATTATGCTCATTTTACAGATGAGAAGACTGGGACACAAAGAATTAGAAATCATTATTGGGGTGGGGGAACCTGGCTCATTTATACTGAGTGCTGTTTTGATGTTATCATTGCATCTGCACCAGTAGACTGCAAATGAAGGCCACATATTAAACATGCTTCCATCACCACCTCTTCTAAAAGTATGTTTCTTTCTTTGACTCCTGGCCTGCAGGAGCTCTTTGATGGTATGTGTCCTCAGGAGACTAAACGCAACATTGAATTCAGAGTGTTCCTGTGGTGGCCTTGAACCCACCCAGGCAAGACTCTAGAGAGATGTGATTCAGTCCAACAGCTTTGGTCTAGCATGGTTACATCTGTTGTTCACTGAAATATGCTTCATATGTCAGTTAAAATATAGATACTTGATTTAATTAAATCTGTGGTGCTTGATAATGAAAGAATTCACTTGACTAATAGTGTCTTCTTGAACCTCTGGCAATTAGAGAAACAAATATGCACACATGATTATGGTGTGCTTTGGAGAGTAAGGGACAAAAGAGCACATTTCTTTTAAGAAGTTATTCCTTTGTACATAGATGCAGCATGGAGAAATTTAGGAATATCTACAGGGGTCTGATGCATTTCTCTTATTAGAAAACTGCAAACTGGTCAAAAATGTTACTTACAAAAGCTTCATTTCTAGAAGCTTCTCAGGACACTTGCAGATGATCATTCTTGTCAAAGCCTGTGTTGTCAAGACTGTCAGAAGAGTTGGCCCTGTACCAAGGCACACAGGGGAATACTGTGGAATGAGATGCTCTGAAGCATCCTGGCAAATGGCATCTGTGTCTTAGAGGACAGAAGAGCCCTTAGTGTGACTGTAAGAGAGCTGTTGGAAAAAGGCTGACCCCGCACCACAGTGTTTGGTAGTGGTACCACCTCAATTCTCAACTGCAGTGCAGTTCTTTCTCTCTAAGGAGTTCTGTGAGCAGCCCCTCCTCACTCTCACTCCACCAGGCCTGGTCTAGCGAACAGCTTGGGGGGCCGCCCAGCCTGGGAGGTGACAGGGCAGGCCTTTGAAGGGCCAGGCAGAGCAATAAGAAACCCGAACCCAGAGGGCAGCAGGGGTGTTAGGGTTGGATAAACATTTTCAGGCACTTTTTTTTGCCATAAGAGAAAATGAAAATCCAAGAGACAGAGCTGTGAGTGTGGAATTGGTACAGCTCTGGCCCATACGAGTCAGGCACTGCTGCCGACCCGCATTGAGGTCAGAGCTGTAGACGTCAGCAGGCTTTTTCCTGGCTGACAGGAAAAGAACATTCCCCCAAGTGACAGACACAAAGAATGGATTTAGGGCAAGACTGGGCTTTCAGAGGTTATAGTGAAAATTAATAGAGGGCTGCATTGACTAATGTTAGTCTAATCCTACCATTTGGGGCATCCGGCTAAATTTCTGCTTTATGGCATGTTTTCCTCGCTAAACTATTTTAGATCATGGTGTGCTACAGGCTGGAGTAAGTTCCAGGTCAGGGTGTCTGCCCTCCTACTTCCACCACTACATTCCAGAGTGGCTTGTCCACTCCTCAGTGTGGTGCCTGCTGCTTCACTCCTTGGCCATCCCCTGAACCTTTCACATCAGCTCATTTATCTTTCAGGTGTTATAATAATTGACTTCAATCAGTATTCCATTATCCTAAACAGGCAATTATCCACATTGTCACTTTTGCATTTGCTCTTTTGACCCAGAGGTCACAGAGGCCCTAGTGTAACAGAATCCAGCAAAATTATTCCCTTACCTGTCATATAAATAGTCATCCCAACAAAATGAGACCCAAGGGGGCTTTTTGCAAGGTGTTGAGAAGGCCAGTCTAACTCGATCCTTTATTCAGCACTTTAAGGAATGCAGTACTGTTTTGGCACTCTATCAAAATAAAACAAAGTTCCATTTTTCAGCTTCTTTTTTTAAATGCATGCACCCCTGAGCTTACAAATGCTTCTTTGTGGCCCTCTTTATTGAAATTTCCATTCAGCTCTTCCATCTGTTAGCTGTGTTTACCTCTATTTCTAGGGAAAGAATTCAGCATTTCACCTTTATTTGGGGTGTAAGGTCATAAAACTGTCTGGATTATTTCGGCTATATTTACACCAAACTTAATATTGCTTCTTTAACAGGTTTAAAGCTTTTAATTCCCAGGTTCATTATTCACAGTGAGCAGTCTAAAAAGAACAGTTTATGTTTTATAACGAAGAAGGTATTTTATACCCTCTTGCTATCCCTTCTCCTCCCCCAAATAAATGTAAACTGAATTCAAAGAACATCTAATTAAACTTTAATTCTGTCCCCATGACAATTGAATATATATTCCATTGCATTTCAGGATAATTCCCCCTTTTCCTAGAAATATTAATGTTATAATAATCTTGGAAAACTCTTCTAAGAGTGATGGTCTATCAGCCACTGTTGAAATAGTCTCACAAACGAAGCTTCTGTGTGTGTGTGTGTGTGTGTGTGTGTGTGTATACACACACTTTTACTTTTCAAAGTAAAGTGATGTCAGCAATGAATTTGGAAGCATACCAAAAAGAAATATAGAAATCATATAAAGAGGGGCCGGGAATTTGGCCTAGTGGTTAAAGTGCTTGCCTAGCATGCATGAAGACCCGGGTTCGATTCCTCGGTACCACATACATAGAAAAAAGCCGGAAGTGGTGCTGAGGCTCAAGTGGTAGAGCTCTAGCCTTGAGAAAGTCCAAGGACAGTACTCAGGCCCTGAGCTCAAGCCCAGGACTGGCAAAAAAAAAAAAAAAAAAAAGAAATCATATAAAGAAAAGATATGAGCAATCATTTTTGTTTGTAGAATTACAACATTAAAAGAACAAAGTTTCACACCTTCTTTATAACCGTGTAGACTTTGAGAAAGTTGTGAAGATCAGTAGAGTAACATCACGTGTGAAATTGGCAAAAGTCAGGTCCCCAGTCTAGTTAAAAGCTGAATGATGCATCTGACCTCTTGTTTCTTCTGCTATCCAGCAAGGTGCCATACAACCTGCTTTAGTGGTGACTGTAGGGATTAGAGCACATAGAAAATGCCTGCGTGGTGCCTAGCACATGGGTGTTTACCAACCACAAATGTTATCACTATACCAAGCTTTGAGGAGTAAAAGTGCCTAGATTTCATGTCTAAAACCATTTGTTTTCATACTGGTGGTTGTCTGACACCTCATCTATCACCTGTGACCTTTTGAAAGGTCACTCCCCACAGATGTTCCCATTGCTTCTATGCTGCTGGGGTTGGGGCCAAGTCCCCCAGGACTTTGCAGACCTTGATGGAGAAGAGTGTCAGTCTTCACCCGTATACATCAATGTTTCCTAGGTTAATGGTCTCTTTCCGAGTAGGCATGTTAGGGATCTGGTTCAGACCAGTCTAAGACAGAGGCCAAGATTCTACATATTTGACTTGCAGGCAGTGCCAATACTACTAGGCCACAGACCATTATTTCAGGACTAAAATTACAAGATTCTGTAGATTCTCTGTGGGATGTAGTCTTAGCAACCGTAATGCTTTAGATTTAAATGACTTTTCTATATTTTAGCATAATTTGTGTAGGAAAAGCAACACCTGTCCCATAACTTTCCAATTTCAAAGAATTAGAATTTCTTTTTTTCCCTCTCATGAATGATTAAGGAAAGTTTCTATTGTCTTGATCCCAGGGTGTGGTCAGTTCCAGATTTTTGATAGTCACAGTTTTCATTATACTTAGGGATATAGGGATTGAGCTTTATTGGCCAGGCATTCTCCATCCATGTTGTGCAAGGTACTAGTAGTTTACAGGCCTGAGCAAGCTCAAGGAGGTAACAGAATATACACTGTACTGCACATTCACACACAAAACAATGTGACCAGAAAATCCCACATACTTCCTTATACTGCTTTTGTATTTCATACAAGTAAATTTTTTTACTAATAAAAAATTAGTTTTTACTAATTACTAAATTAGTTTTTACTAAATTAGTTTTACTAATCCTTTACAGAAAAGGATATGTATTCTTTTTAGAAAATTCAGAGAAAATGAAAAAATCACTATAGAGAGCAGTTTCTTCCTCATATCTTTAGCAATTATAGGATGATTTCTTTGTGTTTTATTGCATTTTTATATTTATGTTTGTGGTGTTAGGGGCTCTAACCTAGGACCTTGCACATTATAGGCAAAACATTTATGTATGTATTTATGTGTTTGCAGCTTGATGGATTGAAATGGGGTCTCACTATATTTTAGAGGCTGGCAAAAAAAAAAAAGGTCAAAGGATCATCCTACCTTAGATTCTAGAGTGGCTGGAGCTGCAGATGTGCACCAATCACATCTATGTGCTTAAAGAACTGTGTTTTGAACTGCAAGGAACACAATTTCTAAAGCAAGTGGTGATTTGGTTATTTCATCCATTTCATCCACATGGAAAATATGTGTCAAGGCGCTGCTTCCCTCTGTCGCTAGATGCCTGGATCAGGTCATCAGGCCAACTAGGAATCTCTCTTTATGCATAGGCTACACACTGATGCATTTGGGCCCCTATGAAACATGGTTAAGGAAGAACTTTGTATCTAATATAGATGTTCTTGTAGGTCACTTTGATTTGTGTACTTACAATAATTTCTTAGTAAGTGACAACCAGTGTGGTAATACAGTTTTTTCTAAAAGAATGAAAGCCCCTTTTCTAATGTATTGAAAGATATTCCTTCAGTTACCAACCAGCCAAAATAAATAATTGCTGTTAGTCATGTAATGATTGTCCTAATTTACACTGACATAGCATTGACCCTTCCGCTATCTTTCTGAAGGCTGTGATGATAGACAGGAAGATGTGGTGTGACTGTGGAAGATGAGAGCATAGAAGTCACTTGCTAGGCCTCATTGGGGCCACCTGTAAAATTCTGCACCTTCACCCAGGCATATACTACTAGCAGATTGTTCCAGCACTTCTCTTGATGATGGGGTAAATTCGAAGACCTCATTCCTGGGTCCTTGGAAGTTATTACTACTTTCCCTCAGCAATTTTATTAGGTGTGGTTTTTAACAAGCATGTCCTTTGGAAGAATGACGAGGTTAAATGACCTCAGCCTAGAAATCTCTGATGTACTCTGCCCCTGAAAACATGCAGCCATTTGTCTAGTCCTAGTAATAGTCCTTGTTAATCAGTCCTTTCTTTGCTCTTAACTAACTGCTCAAACTTCTTTTGTCTGAAACTCAGTTCCCTTTCCTCAGTCTCCTAAAAAGGCAAGCATAAAGACATATGCCTGTACTCATAGGAAGTGGAGACAAGAGGATCAAGAGTAAATAAATAAATCTTAATATTCATCTTTGATGCAGTTAGAATGATGGGTAAAGACAACTGTGATAGTGAAATATGGAAACAAACTTGCCAGTCACCAGTGGCTCACGCCTGTTAAATCCTAGCTTCTTAGGAGGCTGAAATATGAGCCGGCCCAGGCAGGCAAGTTCATGGGACTCTTATCTCCAATTAACCATCAAAAAAATGAAAGTGCAGCTGTGGCTCATGTGGTGGATCACTAGCCTGGAACACAGAAAGTTCAAGGATAGTTTTCAAGTTCTGAGTTCAAGCCCCAGGACTGGTGCACACACATAAACACACAAAGAAAAGAACATATGTATGTGTGTGTGTGTATATATGTATGAAAGTAGAACCCAGGGCCTATGCATGCCAGATAGATATACACTCTACCACTGAAAATGCCCACACTGTGTAGATGGCATACCACATATATCCCCATTTCCTCCAACGAACACATATACCTCCAGCCCACTCTAATTTAGCTTCTTTCTGAGCACAAAGGAGAACTTTGGAAGCTATTCCTTTGTTGGCTCTGTTCTAGTCCAACATTACTGTTTGAACTATAACTTGCTACACATATGTTTTCAATGTGACCAGAACTTGAAACATCTTTTGTAGCTATTTGGTGAGACCGAAGGGCAGAGTGTGTGCATTGGCACACACGTTTGTCTGTGTCTTCACATTTACACACAGTCGTCATTTGGGGATGCTGATGGGCCCTAATCCACTTTAATGTAGTGAGAGATTGCATCATATTTTGTTTTACAAAATATGAAAATGATCTGCAGCTGTTAAGGAATAACCCACATAATTCATCTGTGAGCCTCCCTCTCTTACTTGTGGGATGTAATCCATGTCTCATATCAACTCACTGCTCCATGCATCCTTCATGATGCAGAAAGGTTGCATGATAGATGCCATAAAATGAGGATGTTATTTCCGCAAGTGGGGGAGGTTAGCCTTGTGACATATGAGTGATGAGGCACAGGCGAGATCAGAAGACAGTATATCTCTCCACACTAGATAATGTACTGTCCTTTATTCTGCAGCTATATTTATATTAGCAGTACAGCTAAGAGAAGAGTTAAGGGAAGTAGAATTCCTATGGTTTGATTCATTTACTATAAAGCCTTTTCTCTGACATATATAATTTTCTCAGGAAGTTATGCAAGAAGCAACAAAGGTATGTTGTTCTTTCAAGATTTTCTTTGGTTGATTTTTATGAATTCTACCATTCATTTCAAGTTGTCAATTCTGCCCTATTATTCTAAAAAATCCACTTTAGTTACTATTTTTAGAAAAAAAGTACAATTCTAAGTATTTTGAGCTTTTGATCTACTAATATTTAAAATCCAGTAGTAAATATTAAAATACTAAATTTATCATATGTGTGTTTGTGTGTGTCTGTGTATGTGTGTCTGTATGTGTATCCTTTCATATTAAACTCTCTGCTTCCCAAAGAGACTGAAGTGTTGATGAAAGCTTTCTTTCTGGCAATAAGGTGTGGCTATCGCTAATGGCTCCTTCCCATATTCTCACGAGAAATGGGACAACTATAGTTTACATATGAAGCACTGCTATTGTCAGTTCATCCAATAGCACTTCAGGCAGTTGGACTGCTGGCTTGTGTCAGAGTGAATTTCTCACTTTTCTTGCCCAAATTGTGAAGCTGATATATGTTTAGATATATATATATATAACCTCTTCTGCACACATACACAGACCTGTTCAAAGCAACCCTCTTTCTCTATTTATGTCTCTCTGCCCATGGTGGTCTACATATGCACAAGACCTTCTGTGGAATGTTTAATGTAAATCCATACCTCATGCCTAACTATTTGGGGGGATTGAATATTTTGGTTGGGGGGGGCAGTCCTGTGAGTTGAACTCAGGCCCTGGGCAATGTCCCTGAGCTTTTTTAAAAAAAAGTTCAAGATTGTTGCTTTAACTCTTGAGCCTCAGCTCCACTGCTGGCTTTATTTTGGTGGTTAATTGGAGATAAGAGCCTCACCAACATTCCTGCTCCTTCTGGCTTTGAACTATGGTCCTCAGAACCAAAATCCTCAGATCTCAACCTCCTGAGTTTGTAGGATTACAGGTGTGAATCATTGCACCTATAACAATTTATGTTTTTAATGCTAAACCTTCAGAGCAATACACAAAACTTTTGTGAATAATCTTGTTAAAAGAATAAAGTTGTGTTGGTTTTATATCTTAGCTGCAATAAACATGGTTGTGCTGGTAGTTTTAGTATGGCCATATTGTGGTCATTTGAGTAAATGCCCAAAAGTGGGATTTCTAGGTCATAAGGGAGCTCTACGTTTAGTCTTTTGAAGAACTTGCATACAACCCAGATGCCCCTCAGTAGATGAATGGATCAAGAAAATGTAGTGTATATACACAATGGAATTCTATCCTTCCATAACAAAGAATGACATTGCTCCATTCATAAGGAAATGGAAAGCCTTGGAAAAAAATCATTTTAAGTGAAATAAGCCAGACCCAAAGAAATATAGGCTCCATGGTTTCCTTCATTTGTAATAATTAGTATAGTTCTAGGATAGTCCTAGAAGAGGACCACAATAGCACAATAGCTATGTACATACAATGAACTCCAAGATACACTCCTTTTCATTGTTGTTCTTCTTCTTCTTAATGTACTGTGTAAAGGGTATTTCTTTTTTCTTGCATTTTTTTCCTTTACCTTCTTCCCTGTTGTCACTGCATTTGATTTTGGTGTCCTGAGTCTTGTATATATGTTTATCTGAATTAGGGAAGGTAAGAAGAACAACAAAATGATGAAACAAAGGACATAGGCTGAACGAAGCAATACTCACAAGACAATATGTTAGAAATTCACCTTACAACTTGAGGGGTAGGTTTGAGTGGGGGAGAGGAAGTGGGAGCAAAATGAGGGAGAAAGTAACAATGTTTGACAAGAAATGTACTCATTACCTTTCCTATGTAACTGTAACCTACTCTGTCCATCACCTTGACAATAGGATTAAATTTAACAAAAAGAATAGTTTTATTTAAGGTGTTGTGAATTTAGGAGATGCTAATACTCTTAAGGGATGTTTTAATTACTGCAAAAAATATAGGTTATTGCAATATTCTTATATTTCTCATCTAGTGCACTTCTCTTGAAGAAATTCTCTGACTACCCTGAGTGTAAATACAGTGTAAAGCTTTTTTTTTCTGCTTCCACTTACCTAGTGAGACTGTACAAACCCACCCTGCCATCATTACCATTCTGCCCTGCCTACGGTCTCACCTGCATTTAAGCTTCATGTCTGCAAGTCAGGAGCAACAGGCACTGCCATTCACAAGGAAGAAAGCCTGATTTTTCAATATTAGTTCCACCTAGTAAGGACCAAAATCTTTCCAGTGTCATATTTTCACTTTTTATTTTATTGTGAAACATGCATACAAGCTTAAACACATGTAATATCAAACAAGAACACAGAGGTATTGTTTTCAACAAAACTCTCCTTCCAGATATTGCTTGCTTCTGACAACCTGCCATCTGCAAAAAGGTGGAGAGGAAAGAAAAAGTACTTGGGCCTAAAAAATATTTGTTGTTCAGCTGTTCTCCTACCAGGCCACCTCCGTGTCGCCAGTTGTGTTCCAAGTTCTTAGTCATCAGGGTGATAGATTCCTCCAAGCCTGTTCTGAACCATTAGATAATCCAGTACATGATAGTTGTGGAGCAGCCTCCTTTTTTTCTGAGTCTCTGGCCAAGCTCACTTCAATTTAATGTAAGTGCTAAGTTTTATTTATTCAGGCTTGGGACCCACTAGATTTTCCTGAGTGCATTTTGGAGTTGCCCCATTATTAGACATAGATCACATCATCATCTGCCTTTCTCTCAGTGGGGAATGGAAAGAAATTGCTCAGGAAATTCTGTACATCAACATTTCTTCACCCATACTACAAACACTCTCTAATCATAAAGAGTATATTTTTGTATGCCTTTAGCATATTCCTTCCTAACCCATTCTCAAGATGAAAGAAAGAGATAAAGAAAGGAAGTATGTGGTTTTCTATTTGCTCCTTTTGCTTCATGTTCCTTGTTACAGTAACTGAAAAATAGTAGCATATGATTCTGGAGATTATAGATGACAATGAGAACTTTGACACATTTTATGCTATTTTCATAAATATCTTCAAGTCCTGACAAACCCTTTAAGAAAGTTTCAGGTTTCTTCCCACAGCAGCTCTTTTTGTGGTGGGTAGAAGCCAGCAAAACTGCCTTACCTGCTTTCCCTTTCTTCCCTTTCTCTTCAATTTCTTCTGAGACTGACTGACAACTTGTTAAACACTCATTTCTCAGAAAACTCTCTTTTCTCTTTCCTTGACTCTGCATTGTTTAAACAGATTAACTCAAATTCAAATATACCATACTAGTATCTACTGAAACTATAGGATGCGCCACACACAGATATAATAAATGTTATAAAACTGTCAAATTTCCTTTGCCATACAAAAGCTCTGCAGTCTAATGCAGTCCCACTTATCCAGCCTTTCTCTGATTTGTTGTGATTCTTGGTCCTTATTAAGAAAGTTTCGACCTGTGCCAAGGAGGTCTAGTGTATCTCCTATTCCTTCTTGTAAAGTTTTCAGTGTGTCAGCTTTTACTTCGAGGTCTTTGATCCATTTGGAGTTAATTCTAGTTCAGGGTGACAAAGAAGGATCCAACTTTAGTTTTCTGCAGGTGCTTAACCAGTTCTGCCAGCACCACTTGTTGAAGAGGCTGACTTTCTTCCATTCTATATTTGTGGCTCCCTTGTCAAAGATTAGGTGGCCATAGGTCTGTGGTTTAATATCTGGGTCTTCAGTTCTATTCCATTGGTCTTCAGGCCTGTTCTTTTGCCAGGACCAAGGTGTTTTAATAATTATAGCTCTGTAATAGAGTCTAAAGTTTGGTTTTGTATGGCAAAGGACATAGCTAGTAAACTAAACGGAAGCCTACAGAGTGGGAGAAGATCTTCACCAACCATACAATGGACAAAGGCCTCATATCTAAAATATATCAACAGCTCAAAAAATTGAATCAATCCAAAACTAATCTCCAAAGTAACAACCATCCCATTAAAAGATGGACCAAAGACTTAAAGAGAGTTTTGAAGAAGAAGAAGAAGAGGAAGAGGAAGAGGAAGAAGAAGAAGAAGAAGAAGAAGAAGAAGAAGAAGAAGAAGAAGAAGAAGAAGAAGAAGAAGAAACAAAAATGGCCTATAGATACATGAAGAAATGTTCAACATCTCTGGTCATAAAAGAAATGCAAATCAAAACAACTCTAAGATTCCACCTCACTCCAGTTAGAATGGCCACAATCAAGAAAACTAATAACAACAGATGCTGGTGGGGATGTGGCCAGGAGGGATCACTACTACACTGTTGGTGGGAGTGCAAACTCGTTCAACCACTATGGAAAGCAGTATGGCAGTTCCTCAAAAGACTAAACATAGAGCTCCCCTATGACCCAGCAATTCCACTACTTGGCATTTACCCAATCATCCAGAAACAAGGACATACTAAATCTACCAGCACAACGATGTTCATTGCAGCACTGTTTACCATAGCAAAGATATGGAACCAACCTAGATGTCCTTCAGTTGATGAGTGGATCAACAAGATGTGGTATTTGTACACAATGGAATTATATGCTGCTGTCAGAAAGAATAACATTGCCCCATTTGTTAGGAAATGGAAAGACTTAGAAAAAAATCATATTAAGTGAAGTAAGCCAGACTCAACGGAACTTAGGCTTAATGATTTCCCTCATTTGTCATAATCAGTAGAAACCTTGGGCTCTCCTAGCAGAGATTTGCAATAGAGCAAAACCTAGATACATAAGGCCATACAGTATAACGCTAAATGAAAGGACCTCTAGGATATAGAAACATAAGCCATATAATGAATGATTGTTGTTCTTAAGGTACTATGTTATCTCTCATCTCTCTTGCTGTCCTTTGGTTATCTCATATTGTTACAGTATCTCACTTTGTTACCTGATATATCAGATATATTTGTATTTGGTTATTTGAAATTGGATAGGGAACAGGGGAAAACAAGATGAGGGGTGGTGGTAGGGGGAGGGAAATGGGGACCAAGACATGTGAAAGGGTATCAATGTATGGGAATTAATGCACCATCTATCTGGCAAATATCATGTAACCCTTCTATTAATTACAATAAAAAATATATGAAAAATAAATAAATAAATAAATAAAGCTGTCAAATTTTTATTTTATTTCTACCACTATAACATCAACAAAGCATTTCTTATTCATTGCTTTCCAGAGGTAAAAGATAAGCCCTTCAAATGTAGTTCTGTTTTTATCATGAGTATCAAATGTCTAATATGAGAATGTTTCACAAAACATATAGAACTATGGGATATAGGCATCCAGTTTAGACTTCGTGAATGGGATTATCGTAGCCATGGCTTTATTGATCTGCTACTATGTGCCAACTGCTGTTACAGGCACTTTACACTATTTTTTTCTCTGTGTTCCTACTAAAGCTTGTACTAGGACCTTGACACCATTCCTTTTTTGTTTAAGACTTGCATTCTATCCCTTAAGCTACATTTTCATTTGTAGATTTTTGGTGTCTTTTGCATTTTCCTGCACAGACTGGCTTCAAACCAAGGTCCTCGAATCTAAACCTCCTAAGTAGCTGGGATTGTAGGCATGAGGCCACTGGCATCCAACTTCCTTTTTTTTTTTCTTTAAATCGAAAATACACCGTAGGGGCTGGTAGTTTGGCCTAGTGGTAGAGTGCTTGCCTAGCATTCACGAAGACCCAAGTTCAATTCCTTGATACCACATACATAGAAAAAGCCGGAAGTGATGCTGTGGCTCAAATGCTAGCCCTGAGAAAGCCCAAGGACAGTGCTCAGGCCCTGAGTTCAAGTCCCAGGATTGGCAAAAAAAAATAGACTCTAAAATAGGCATTGCTGTTCTTATCTCACATCTGAAATGGCTTGCTTTGATTAACATCCCTGTTACTCAGTAGCAAAGCTTGCATTCAAACTTGAGTCTGCCCCCAGCCTAAAATGCTCCCAGCTCCTGTCTGTATACTCAGGAGAAAGAGAAGGTAGAAGGAGCCCCAGCATGGGGCCTCAGTGGGTGTAGTTGCAATTCACATGGCTTATGAAATTTCAGAGAAGCTGGCCACCCACCCTTTCAGAACTAAGTGTCTCAGCTCCAGAGACACAGTGTGTCTTGATCAGTGTCACCCTTTTCAACATTCTCACTTGTCACTCCCAACCAAGCCCTTTCCTTTCCTCACTTTTCTTAATTTTGTAGGATACACATTAAATTTCTGATTGCATTCTCCACACCCCCATAGCTATGAAACAAACAATACTTACATGATTCAGTTTACCTAAAACCACAGGTAAAGCTTCATGCTGGCTTCATGCTATACTCCCCAGCAAATGTTTATTAATAGTTTTTACATTGGTAATTTTATTTCTTATTGGGTCTTTTCGGAACACTTGACTTGGGCTCATTTTAATAATCTTGGACATTTGGTTTCTGAATAATGAGCTGGCCTCATGAAGAAGACCCATATAGTTGCTTCTGCTTTTTTTTTGCCCCAACATCTCGCTTTCACTTTCCTGGTAGAAATTTTTGTTTTATTACTAAATTGTTGGCTCTCAAAACAGGAAGGCAAGTTTGACTTCACAAAACCAACAACTAACATTTGCACAGTGGCTTCCCCTCAACAAAGCAAGCACTGTTCCTTCACATTGTCTCACTCCCTGTGCTGGAGGTCATGTCACAGACTCCAGATCACCAAGGAGGAAAGCTTCCATCCCTTAGGGGCTCTGGAGCATTTGTGTGCACAGAGTTGCAGCATGTGCCTGCTCTGTGGTCAGATTCTTCATCATCAGGACTGATATTTCCTTTGAGTCTCACACAGCTTTTAGTACAGTGCCTTAAACTTGGCCTTCAGCAAAGGTTGATAGATGGAAGTTTAAATAGATGAACGATCCATGAAGATTGTGGTCTTATCTATAAATCAAAAATTTCTAATCTAGTATCTAAAGAGGCCAGTTGAATACCCAAAATATTAAGTAAAACTGTACCTGTGTACAGATAGGCATTTTCAAGAAAGAAGGCATCCACCCCCACCCCCACTATTCTCTGTCCATGACATAAATAGTTAATAATCACTGCTTAAAAAGACTAAATGGGGGGCTAGGAGTTTGGCCTAGTGGTACAGTGCTTGCCTAGCATACAGGAAAACCCGGGTTCGATTCCTCCATACCACATACATAGAAAAAAATGCCAGAAGTGGTGCTGAGGCTCAAGTGGTAGAGCTCTAGCCTTGAGAAAGTCCAAGGACAGTGCTCAGATCCTGAGCTCAAGCCCAGGACTGGCAAAAAAAAAAAATCCATAAAATTACCATCTAATTTAGCACCCCTGTGAAAGTTAGGAATTATCCAAAAATTAGATTTAATGTGACTGTGTTACCTAATGGATATTGACATTATATCTGAGGTAATTAATTTTGACTTGTTGGATTGAAACGTAGGTTTCACTTTTTCTCTTTGCTAACTAATGGTAAATGCCCATGATGTTTTTCTGTTGTTTCTCTGCTGTTTTTTTGTTTTTGTGCTAATCCCAGTGCTTTAACTGATGGTGTGGGTGGTATCCTTGAGCTTCTTTTGCCCAAGGCTACCACTGTACCACTATAGCCTACAGCTCCAGTGCCATCTTTTCACAGGTAATTTTTTGGAGTTAAGAGTCTCAGGGTCTTTCCTGTCTAAGCTAGCTTTAAATCATGATCCTCAGATCTCCACCTTACAGGCATGATCCACTGGTGCCTGGCCCATGATGGGTTCAAAAAAAAGAAAGGAAAAAATATGAGGAGGGAGGGAGGGAGATTCAGATGGAGGGAAGTTAGAAAATATAATGTACCAACTCAACATGCATATAATTTGTATTTTGTGTGAGATTATATTACCCTCATTATAGCAATAATTTACTATTTGTTTTACTCAGCAACTTTGACAAAGCTTTTTCACTTAGCATTTGACATATAGGTGTTTTATGTGCTCACAAGTTAGATTGCTTACCTTCTGCTACAGTTGATGCTCTTGAGAAGAATCCATTTTCTCTTTATCTCTGTCAACCCAAATGCTACTTTATAGTGTGTGCACAGTTTATGTTAGTCTTGGTGAAGAATTAGTGAAATAGTTGGGAGAATTTTAGTCCCAAAGCAAAATAGAGGACTTTCCTAGGAACTAATATAACAGTAGTTAGCCTAAAGTATAATATGCTCACATTTAATCATTATTAACTACTGTGCTGTCAGTAGAATGAAATATAATCACCCTGTGCATATTATTCTGTATATTTCCTCTATTTACTGTAAGAAAATAATCAAAGACTATTAAAGAAAATCCAAAGTGGAAATTGTCTAAGTACAAATTTATTTGTTGTATTCTATAACAAACAGTAGGTGAGTTACAGTTCTGATTTCACAAGTCATGACTATTCAAGAGAAATGATTTTAAAATCAGAGAAAGACATGCACAATAGTATAGTAACTAGCAAAAATGATCAGACCTATATAGTACTACCTTGGTTACTGCAGAAAAGCTTCAAGATATGCATCAAAATTTGAATCCTTCAACATTTTGTCTCTCATATTTTATAGACAGCTGGTTACATGGGCATCTTTTTCTGGGGCTATCTTTCTAATTAAATCTTTTAGAAGCAAATAATGAAGTCATTATCCTCGAGCTTTTCAAACATATCTCATTAATTACATATCATTCTAAATATTTATAATATATTATTTCAAATATTTGCAGAGAGAATTTAAAGCAAGTCTTCTCAACATTCTATGCCTTACAAACCTGATATTAGATATTCCTATGTTTACACATGTACATATGGTTAAATGACTCATGTTACCTATTAAAGTTTCCTGTTTCCTGATTTAAAAGATATTTACAGGCCAAAGCACTGAATTGTTTATTTTTGACCTCTGGATCTTCTGCTTCATATAGTAACACATAAACAGGCTACATATTTGTTTTAACACCACCAAACCCATTTCTTACCTTATTATGAAACCACAGATTTGACCAGCTGGGGTCAAGTGTACAAGTAACAGAAATGGCATTGTAGTCAGTGAACTGTCACAAAGGAAAGTCAACATATAAACTCTGAACATTTCTACAGCAGCTTAAAGCTGGGATTAACTTGGATCACCTAGTCTTCTGCTTTTAATGAAATTCTCTCCCTTGTATTTTCATGTTTGGGAGAGAGTCCAAAGTTATCTCATGCTAATTTAGTTAGGCAGTGCCCTCCGGGGATGTCACAGGCTTCCCTGACCTCTCCAGAGAGAAACACAGTGAAGGGATGAGGAGAATTAAACATTCCTAAGAAATTGGAAAGCAGCAACCCCCAGAGAATTTGCTGAGAAACTCACTCCAGACTCTGCTACCAGAGCCTCCAGTCACCTTTTCAGCACTTGTTTGACATCTCTCTCAGTCCCATCTGGCTTGACTCAGAGGTCAGTCTGGGGACTGAGGAGAGGTGCAGCACAGAGAAGAATTCAAGGGAGGTCCAGCCTTAAATAGAATGTTCTGTTTTTGTTGTGTGTTGTTATCTGTAAATGGGCAAAGAATAAAGTAGAATACTAGATTTTTCCATGGCTATCTTCTGTTCTTTTAACTCAAAATTTATTTTCAATGAACTTTTTAACTTGTCAAATAACAAGCTTCTTCAGTTTTGATGAGTGAAATTTATTCTCTTGGTAATTACTCAGTAATTATATTAGCTGTGTTACAGAGGATGTTTCCCCAGGCGCATCTTATGAAATGGGGGAGGGAACTAGAAAATGTTTCCGACGTTAAAAATATATTCCCTGTTGTGGTTTACATTTTCTACATGAATAACTTTAGAAAAATAGGAAAACAAAAATATTGTTAACTATAAGGACCACATTATAAGCATCTAAGAAGCCAAATGTAAAAGTTGCCCATTTTGTTTTATGCAAAATTGGATAAAGTTCAGTGTGTCCTGAGTGATGGTACAAAAAGGTGGATTGGGGTCCCTGCTTGGTTTTACACCTAGATTTCTCAAGAGAAAAATAAGTTACCAGCTCATTCCTCTAAGACCAGATTGCTAAGCAGGCATACCTGCTCTACAAGATCTAGTCCTTTAAAGCTTTCCATCGTTTACTCATATCAGCCCACTGTAGATATTTAGGTGTTTTACCATAAAGCTGTATTCCTCCTGTATAACATGAGGCTCTGATGAGGTGCATTCCACATAAGTAGATGGAAACAGTTTACTGACACATCATATTCCTCCTAAGAGGGAATTGCAGGCAAGTAGCCATACATGAGCCCAGTTGGGACATCAAGGCATCAGAGTAGCATGCCCAAGTTCAGATCCTTTGGCTGATACAAAAAAAAAAAAATGCTAGAAGTCACCACATAGCAAGGGGCTCTGTTCATTAGAAAGTTAATTGTTCCTAATTTGTGTATAAAAGCAGATACATAAATACAATATTTGGTTTTTCATTTGTTTCCATGATGATTTTCAAGGTTGTGTCTCTTCTCCATGGTGACTTTAGAATCTACAAGGTGGAAACTGTGGGTTCTGACCCTGTGCTGACATTTGAACACCTCAGTTTCCTTATCCCTACCAACCTACAAACTCTCAAAAACTCTGATCTTTACTTCTTTCAGTTTCCTAGGATTCAACCCACAAGTTCATAGCGGCTTAATTTCCTAACTTCCTCTTGTTTCTCTTTCAAAAAAAAAGAAAGAAAATAATTATTATAACAAATCATTTTAATACCCTGAGAGAACATTGCATATAAATAGAATCCCTTTGTAAACATAAGACTTACCCTCCATTTCAAATGTCTACCTCCCATTTCACACACAATTTTCATAAAGTGACCACAGTGGCTTATGGTTTTAGTGGCTGAGGTAGAAGAATTAATGAGAAAACCAAGAATGTTTTGAAGGACCCAAGTGAAAGCTTCCACACCTCAGCTCCTGGCTTTGGAAATAAACAAACATGAGACTGACAGAAGGGTCCCATGTGGAGCTCTTACTTCCCACCCTACGGAGCATTGTGCTGAAAGAGTTAAAGAGCTCTGAGCCCTCACCCCCATTAAGGAGTGTCTGGGCACTGGAGAGAATCTGGCACTGAAAGTGTTTTCATGGAACTGCTTATCAAAAATTAAGCTTCTGCTGTTTCATTTCAATGGGTAGATGGGGTGGAAAACTGGCCCAGAGACCAGGAAATTTGCCTTCTGTTCCTGTTCAGCCACTGCATGACCCTGTACAGGTCAGTCCTCCAAACATGGCTCAGTTTCTCCAACTGTAAACTTAGACAAAGAACTGAACATTACTACTTTAAAAAAAAATAAGTTAGGTGAAATCCTTATGATTATTTTCACTATACCTATAGCAAAGAGTACTTCATGAATGTTCAGCCTCCTCCTCCTAGGCTTATACTCATCTCTCACCTTCTTATCTGCTGAAGGGTTTTCAGACCACAGCCCTGTTAATGGGTTGTGTTCCCACCTAACCTTGTTAACACCATCTCAGCTCATGAAGAGAGGAGGAGCTGGGACAGTCTTGTGCCAAAATAAACAATAAAATTGGGAACACTTAAAAGGAAGATAATTAGGAAAATGATCTACAATAAAGGCTGGTACTAGAAGTCTATCATACTTAAGTTAGAATCTGGTTCCAAATAGAAACAATTTCCAGCTACCTGGTCTGTTTTAAAAAGTTTGTTTTCTTTTATTCTCTGTTGTTTAATTGTTTAAATTCTGCCTATTCTTCTGTTCAGAGTGGTCTTCTCCACTGAGAAGTTGTGGTAGTGGTGGAAGCTTTAACATCTGTTTACTATCTAGAGAAACTACTAAACAAAAGAATGTGTTTTAACAATAATTAATGCAGCTAACTGTACACAAAACAAGACAGCCTTTCTGAAACATCTATGTAATATAGCCTACATTCACACCTATATAAGAATTGCTAGAATTTTTATGCTCTTTAAAATCCTAAACATACAAATCTATTTTGGGTAAGGAAGCAGCTTCTCAAGGATGGAAATGTTGAACTTCAAGATTCTGTTTTAACTACATTTTTAAAGGAATTAGTGCTTGGAAAAATGCTGTGTTTTTATGTTTGGTATGATAACAGCCCCTGGAATTATGATATCATATCTCAATGATCGTTACAGTACACTAATCTCTTAGGCATTAGCCCAGGAATTTTCTCCAATAATATTATCATTTATAATAGCAATAACACCAGTACTAGAAAAAATATGTAATAGCAATAACATTTGGTAGATCACAAAGTGCTGTCAATACAAAATCTGATCAACTATTTAAAACCCTGTAATGTATATAAAGGGATGAAATAAGGAAGTGTGCAACGGGACAGGCCTATTTAGCAGAATTCCCTAAAAATCCTCAGGACATGAAAATTTTCCTTTTTTTTTTTTTTTTTTAAGGTCATGGGGCTTGAACCCTAGGCCTGGGCGCTGTCCTTGAGCTCTTCAGCTCACGGGTATTGCCCTGTTCCTTGAGCCAGGGCCCACGTCTTGTGGTTAATTAGAGATAAGAGACCCCTGTTCTTTAAGTTCTTTAGTGCCTGTGGCTGGCTTTAAAACACGATCCTCCAGTCTCAGCCTCCTGAGTAGCTAGGGTTACAGAGGAGAATCACCACACCCAGCATGAAGATTTTCCTTTATTATGCTCCATTTTTCTGTATCAATTCATTTAGAAAGAGGAACAGACATGTAAGACTTGCCTTTGTTGCCTCTGTGAATGTCTCAGGGCAGATTCTGTTACACAAACATAACTTCCTTTTAGTTCTCTTCACTCTTGACCCCCAGCCCCAGTAATACTCCAAGAGCAGGAGTAGAACCAGACAAGAAGCAGGCAGGATTGCAGTGCCTCTCCTTTTCTGTGGCACTCCCTTTTCCAAGTACCGTACCAATTAAGATTGTGGGGGCAAAGGAGACTCCAGCAGATGGTGCTGTTTCCTCCCAGGGGGACACTGGGGGACATTGGGCCTCATCAGTAGGTGGTCAATACCTGTCTCATCTCTTAGAGAAATTGGAACCCGCAATATGCTGGTGATTCTCCTTGCTTGGCAAATCTTAGTGCCACCAAGTTGAGTGGGATATACTATTGTTTCTCCAGAAACAAACATGCAGCCTTTCTGGTAGAAATACATACAGTATTTGCAAGAGGTGGGGGGGGAGAGGGAAGGTGTTTTCTTTTAGTCCCTTATTTTCCTAGAGTTAGTCACACACAGGACAATCTATATGAAAGAAAGCAGAAAGGAAGGAGCAATTGTGTAAATGTCACATAGTTCAAGTGTGCTCAGTCTCACACTGACTGTGCTCTGAAATTCCTATTCACACTCAATCTACAGGCTTATCTCTTCCGTTAGTAAGGAGGGCAACCTAGGAGAGGGTATCTGTCACTTGGGCAGTCAATTTACTCTGGACAACACAGGTGTATTCTCTGTTCCCTTGGAGTATCTGTTTCCTGCATATTTCTCCTTGAGACTTAATTTGCAGATTCTTCAATCTCCCTGCAAAGAATCTTCTACTAGATTCACAACTGAATTTGTTCTGTTTTCAGTTTGATTAAGAGGATACATTCTAGAAGTCAGAACAATAGAGCCAGCTTACTGGAATATAGCTGTTTGGTGTATTGTCACATTTGTGGATGATCCCAAGGCCCACATTTGCCAGCAATCTCAGAGCAGGTCCCAAATTTCCAATAGTTTAAGTCATTCTTATTCACCTTGTTTTTCAGAAAGAATTTAACAGAATCAAAAACTCAAAAGCAAATAGAAGGTATGATTACTGCATATAATGTATTGGGTGGTTTACACCAGCTGTAAAAGTATGCTAATATTCTGGCTGCACACATATTAGTACTTTAAAAACCACAAACTTTTATAAATGTAGATTTATGATTGTAGAATATATATTCAATAGCCGTTCTTTACTGCTATTCATAAATTTATAATACTCCCTAGTATCTCAGAGCAGACATGTTTAGGAGACTATAGCTAAAATTTAGTTGGGAATGCCTATCAGTTTGAGGCTTTTGAATGCTCATTTACTCTATAGAGTACAGTGAACACACCTTCCTGTTCTTTGAAAATGGTGAATACTAAATGAACACCCTGCATGTTGTCCATTTCACCAGGAAAGTTCTGATCACAAAGTTAACATTTGTGGTTTCATAAGCGCGACTAAGAGTTCTCTTTCTCTGAAGATTGGAGGCTAAGAAAATGAAACATGAATCCTCTTTGCGCCAAGAGTTGCTTCATACGCTCTGTGTGATCAATAAGTACATTGTGGTGATGATTTCATAGCTGATTAACTGATGTGTCTACAAGCCAACGCTTGACTTGAAAGTCTGGTCTAGCTACTCGCAGTGTGAGCATGGCCTTCACTCGCCTACTGGCAGAGAGCTCTGGGCTTCTCTACCCTGACCGCAGCCTGGGTGCAGCCCTCAGTTTCGTACTGAGTAATACATCAGCCAGAGCTGCAGCCTCCAAAAGGGCATTTTATCTTTTTCGGCAAATGCCAAATGACAACATAATTAGTGACAGGGAGGTAAAAGCCTGAACTGAAAAGCATGTCAGATAGCTGGCTGTAGGCTCTTCAACTTTAAGGAGACAGTGGTAACTTAATAAGAAACATAAAGAAAAATACTCAGTAATTAGGATAAATACAATAAAAACAATGAGCATTTATTAATCTGTAAAAGGGTAACTTGATAAAGATTGCCATTGTTTGCTATTGAAACAGAATCAAGTAGCATTTCTGTATTGGATTTATAGCATATTGTCCTTTAATTCTTGTCTGGATCTTAGCACTTCATCTTGAGAATTTTTGCATTCCTCCCTGAAAACTTTCAGTCTCATTTTTTTAAATAAATGAAATTTGATAGTTTGAGCATAGTTTTGTTACCTATGACACTGCTTTTATGCCCACTAAGTACAAGGTAAATAAATTATTGTGCACTCTGGGTGGGTAGGGGGAAAACTGGCATTGAAACAATACGTAAAAGACTCTTACTTTTGAGATTTCCCAATGAGAACATCTCTGTTTTATTTTGCCCCTGGCTAATATCTGAAGATCAGTAATAAAGCTCTATGCAAATATTTTCATATATTAGAAGAACAATATTTTGACACTCACTGATACAAGCAAAAAATACAACAGTAAATTAGTGTGCAAGAAAACAATGAAGACATTGTTCATTCACATGAAATGAATGTGAAAAATGTTGTGTGTATTAACAGAAAAAAGGTACTCCATAGAACTCAGCCTGACGTGGAATAGATGTTACTTGTGGTATTTAATGGTAGTAGCCTAGTGGTTTTGGTTATCAACCATGCACAGTTATTGATACTTGCCAAACTACTAAAGATTTAAGTCAGTAGAAAAATAAATGATACTTCTCTCAAAATTAAAAAATATACTTTTGAGATTTCCACTTTCAAATATGTGTAACTTAAACATTTTGATAATGATAACTTGTCACAGGTTTTTCCTTGATTTTATCTGGAGTTACATAAGTCTAAAAAAATTGTTCAATCTCCCTTGACTTTTTATGAAGTTTTTAAATAAGTGAATTTATAGAAGCCCTTAATATTTAATTTAAATACTAGAGAACAAAAGGGTGGGTGGTTTTGTTTTGTTTTTTAGCTTGCAGAAGTATAGATAGGCCCTTCTTGGGCAGCAGGGTTTTACATAAGTGTGTGTGTGTGTGACTACATTCACATATCACTGCTACAGACAGTGCTTTCATACATGTCTTCTCATTTCATCCATGTTGATCAAGAACATTATAGACCTAGGAATCTAGACATCTAGGAATACTGAAACAACACCCGCATCCTA
Organism: Megascapheus bottae; assembly: GCF_031878675.1. Lineage (NCBI taxonomy): Eukaryota > Metazoa > Chordata > Mammalia > Rodentia > Geomyidae > Megascapheus > Megascapheus bottae. Next base: position 25,532,879 of record NC_143530.1, on the reverse strand, counting down.
GTTACAAACACAACTCAGTCAAAAGAACAAAGCTCATAGAGTATTTAAAATGGGTTTAGATTCCTCAAAATTAAAGGAAGAACAGTCAAATATAACTCCATTCATGCATACTTCACAGGACAGGAAGAGAGACTTGCTTTTTTTTGGTGTCTGAATCTCTCTACCCTCATCACTGGGTGACAGTTACACTTCCAGTGCTTAATTTCCTGGTTCAGTCTTTGTGTTTACTGCATTGAGACTGAATGTCTAAGAAGATGTCAGATCTCCATCCAGGATAAGGATATTGGTAGGGCTAGAGACACAGGACAGAATACCTGCCTTAAATATAGCTGCCTTTGCCAGGTGTGGTGACTCACACCTATAATCCTAGCCACTCAGGAAGCTGAAATCTGAGGATCACAGTTCAAAACCAGCCCAGGCACTAAAGACCATGAGACTCTTAACTCCAATTAACCACTATAAAAACTGAAAGTGGTGCTGTGGCTCAAGGGGTAGGGCAGTAACCTTGAGCTGAAGAGCTTAGTGATAGCATACAGGCCCAGAGTTCAAGCCCCACGACCGATTTTTTTAAAAATGTATGTGTGTGTGTATGTGTGTATATATGTATATATTTCTACATACACATACATACATACATACATACATACATACATACATACATACATACATACGTACATACAGATAGATACTACCGGAATGTAAGTCCTATAGTTTTCCTAAGTCAAATACTAGACCTTGAAAACCCTTTTTTTCTATATAAATGTTGAATGTCCCTAAGCCCTGCACAGTGTCTACCTTGCCTATCCCTGCTTGGTATCTACAAAGACCCTAACACAATGTCTGACATACAGGAGGTACTTCATAAATACTGGTTGACTGCCTGGTCCTGGCTCCATACTAGCCTGCGGCAGTTCCTAGTCTGCTTTTTAGTATGTTTTTATTTGTTGTTTTCCTGAGGAAGTGTGTATTAGCCTAATATAGTAGAAAGAACCCAGGAAAGAGAAATGAAGCACTCAGCTGTAGCGCTGAGTAGGTGTGTGACTTTAGGCTAGTCACTTAATCTCTCGGGTTTCAATTGCTTCATCTTTAGAGTGAGTTGAACTGAATGAGAACATCTCTGACGCCCCTTGCAGCTATAAAATTCTGTGCCTCTGACTAACCAACTCATTTTAATTCACTCCACCCTGTGGGCCTTCCCTGCGCTTGCCTTTTATGGGTGTGAGAGTTTTGTCATGGGATGAACCGGCTTCTCCTAAGCATCAGTAATTTTCTTCAGCTACATATTTATCATCATCCTGATGATAAATTATAGTATTAAGCACTTTTTAGGGTCTAGGCAATTTTCCAGATATTTTGCATATAGCAGCTAATCAAATCCTACACACACACACACACACACACACACACACACACACACACACACACACACAAATACAACAGAGGAGTTTCATTTTGGTGAGGCACAGGAAGATTGAGTAAAGAAGTTGTCCATAAATAGCAGACTGGAGTTAAAATACAAGTAGTCTGGTTCCAAGCCTGCCATTGAAGAAGCCGTTTCTCAGAGTGGTTGCCAGAACAACAGCCCCTACTTCCCTGGAGTTTCTTATAAATGCATGTTCTCTGGACCACTCCAGTCTTTTTGGTCAGACTCTCTGGAGTTAGAGGAGACCAGTAATCTTTCTTTTGATTTTTGCAGATGATTCTTATGTATTCTAAAATTTGAGAACTTCTGTTTCTTCAATACAATATCTCACCAAACCTACATGCCTCCTCGTTGTTTACTTCCAGGTGTGGTGGATGCATTGGTGGATGAATGAGGCAAGTAACTAAGATGTCAGTTACATAAGTTAGGAACTAGTTGTACTCCTTTTGAAGCTTATTTACTCTCATTTGTCAACACTGATGAAATCACTACAGAAGTCAAGAGGTTGAGACAGTTACTAAAGAGAGATGGGATTGTTCCTCCAGATGTACTCTTTCTGCACAGAATCCTGCCATTTTGGTGGATTGAGCAAGCAGGCTTAGGGTAGTGATAGTATGTCATGCAGTAAGGTTTACATTCCTTTCTTCTGTGTGTCTAATGTAACAACCATTAGCCTTGTGTAGCTCTTCTGAATTGAGATGTGTTTCAAGTGCAAAATATATGATGGACTTTGAAGATTTCAAATACAGGTTTTTGAAATACCTCAGTGGTATAACATGATATCCATTGGGCTAAATAAAAATTTTAAGTCATCATTATCATTTCTTTGAACTTTTTAAATGTAGCTAAATAGAAGATTCATTTAAAATTATTTGTGTGGGGACGTGGTATTTCTATTGAGCAGTGCTATTTTCACTAGTCTGGGCAGTGCTATTTTATACTAGTCTTGTTAAAGCACATCTATTGGTGTATATAATATGATGTGTGAGAGATCTATGGCAAGCCCAGAAATTGGATTTCCATGCCTGGGTCAGACCCAAAGGCAAATCAGGATGAGCTTGAAGGATAAGGTTATGGTAAGGTCAGAGGGACAGTAATAGGTTTAGACAATACAGCCAGGAGCCAAGAACAGGGAGGTGAATGATCAGGTGGTCAGATCCAGAGCTTTTATATTGTTCCTGCAGAGCCAGGTTCTAATTCTTGAATGGCTTAGCTGGGTATGTGAGTGGGAGCAGGTAATTGGAGACACCTGGCTGAGGTAGGTAGCTGGGCATGCTCCAGGAAACAACCACTTCTGGGAAGTATGTTTACAGCAGTGATGTTGTGGCCAAGCTAGAGTATTTGTCAAATTATAGTGACCTGAAAGTAAGCTTCCATATTCCAAATGCCAGCCTGTAAGGTATTTTTTGCCTTCCTGTAAACTAATAATTGAGCGATGAAAGAAGTTTTGTGTAAAACTTGCAAGCAGAGCAAAAATGTTTATATTAAAGACAAATGTGAAGTTTTTTGCTTCTATCTTGAAACATTTAGCTAAATATTGTCATCCCAAGATAGCCCTTTGTGGTGTACTTTTCTTCGAAATGACTTCAGTAATGCTACCTATCCTTCAAGTATTTTTGCAATATGATTTTATGTTAAGGAGGGAAACTGTTTCCTCTTTAATGATAAGGGGCTGACCTCATAATCAATAGTTTGCTTAAGAAATGACAATAGGTAGCTTCCAAGCCAACTGCTTATAAAGCCTTTAGCCTCTACTGACCTTTTTAAAGCAGCCACCATGTAAAGAAGCTTTGGATGGATTAATGAATAGTTAGAAACCATGTGAAGGAAGAATGATCATATACAGAACTGAGGTGTATGTAGCACCAAGCACCCAAATCTGGAAGGGAGAACTTCACAGTCCCACAACAACACTCATACTTCTTTGGCCAATACCACCAGGAGTCTAGATTTGTCATATCCCCTGAGCTCTCCTGAACTCCTAACTCAGCAAATTGTAACAGAAAAGCTGCAGCAATAGGTGTTGTGATGGTTTTATCTTTCAAGCTATAATAGATCAGTGCAACAAGTTTCATTTTTATGTGCATTTTATTAAAATTCTTTCATCTATATATTATTTACATAGTCATATAGGTAATATGATAGCTTACATGGGTATATGATAGCTTAAGATAATTCTTTATGCACACATTCACAATATGTTATGTTATTGATACTATGTATCAAATTATGAAGATATCCATTTTAAGATATTGTGCTTTCAAATAAATATATAGAGGAATATTACTTCTAAATGATCTAACTTAAGGATATTGTCATCCAGTACTCCTTCCTTGAACCATTCAAATCAAGAAAAAAAAAAAGAACAAAACATGACCAAAGTGAGCTTCAGCTTCACTATAATAATAAAATTAACCATAATTTGAATTATGCTACTCTTAACTTAGGGCAAATGTTATGAAATTTAGAGAAAAATAAGAGTGGATGTGAAACTATATACAATTTTCCCACAATAGAGTAATGTATGAAAAGAGCAGAAAACAGCCTTATCAATGTTCACTTCTTCACTGCAGAATTATAAGAAGGAGTTGGGGAAGGAAAAGCCAGTGTTAAGGTGTGTGGCATAGTCTCCCTGCTGAGGGACACTGCACAACATGGTTCTGGTACAGGCTAGGAAAAGCAACAATTTCCAGATCACAGTATAGCAGTGCTCTGACTATGAACTGTTCTGTGAACCACACTAGCCAGAAGTGCTGAGAATCACATCCTGGCAATGTATGGAATGAGTTTGGTGAGAGATGTTGGAAACAGTCTGCACTGAGGCTTCAAACGAACCTGTGTGGAAATTATACTCAAAGAAAAATACAGGGGCTGGGAATGTGGCTTAGTGGTAGAGTGCTTGCCTATCATGCATGAAGCCCTGGGTTTGATTCCTCAGTACTACATAAACAGAAAAACCTGAATGTGGTTCAAGTGGTAGAGCACTAGCCTTGAGCAAAAGAAGCTCAGGGACAGTGCCCAGGCTCTGATTTAAGCCCCAAGACTGGTAGAAAGAATGAGATGAGATAGGAGGTGGGAGTGTGGGAGGGAAGCAAGCAAGCAAGTTTGGCTATTTATTCTCCCTAAACCTCAAAGAAATTATAAATAAAATACATTTGATAAATTTGCTTAGAAAAGAACTGGCCAAATTATAGCCTGTAGGCTTTGTAAATAATGTGTTGTCCTATTTGTTTCCATCTCCTCCATGGCTACATTGTGCTTCTCTAGCTGAGATGAATGATGGTGAGATCATATAGCCCACAACTTAAAGCTTTTGCTATTTAACCTTTCAAGAAAAACAGTTGAAGGGGCACGTGGTGGCTCATGTATGTAATCCTAGCTACTCTGGAGGCTGAGATCGGAAGATCAAGGTCCAATGCCAGCCGGGGCACTACAAAGCTGGGAGACTCTTCTCACCAATTAATCATTAGAAAATGGGAAGTGGGGCTGTGGCTCAAGGGTAGAATGGTAGCCTTGAGCTGAATAGCTCAGAAACAGTGCTCAAGCCCAGAGTTCAAACCCCATGACCCGAAAGGAAGGAAGAAAGGAAGGAAGGAAGGAAGGAAGGAAGGAAGGAAAGCAGGCAGGCAGACAGTTGTCAGTACAGTTACTGAAAGTAGTAAAAAGCAGTCTGGTAGCAATCATTGATAATATGGAATTGAAAAATAATATTAGTGACAGAAAATGAAGTTACAGCATTCAAAACAAATGTTACTAAAAGCAGCCAGGTGAAAGGCTGAAGGATCTCAAAAAAAAATTTTAAAGAAATGCATAAAGGTTAAGAGATAGAAAGTGGTAGGTCCAGAGCAAAAGAGTTACAACACATGCTCAGCTGGTGTTTCTGATGAAGAAGTGGAAGGGACAGGAGACAAAGCACATTTAAGGATAAACAGAAATGGTCAAACCCTGGTGGCCCGAAACTCTACTTCTTTGCTTCTTGGAGGCTGAGTTCTGGAGAATCAAGGTTTGAAAACTCCCTAGGAAGAAAAGTTTGAAATCTCTAAAATAACCAGCAAAAGGCAACATAAGCCAAACACATAGCAACTCCTGCCAGTAACCCTGTCTACTCAGGAGAATTTTTTTTTTTTTTTGATGGTGGTGGGGCTTGAACTCTGGGCCTGAGCATTGCCTTTGAGCTTTTCAGCTTAAGGCTAGCACCCTACCACTTGAGCCACAGTGCCACTTCCAGTTTTCTGGTGGTTAATTGGAGTTAAGAGCCTCATAAGGGCCGGGAGTCTGGCCTAGTGGTTAAAGTGCTGGCCTAGCATGCACGAAGACCCGGGTTCGATTCCTCGGTACCACATACATAGAAAAAAAGCCGGAAGTGGTGCTGAGACTCAAGTGGTAGAGCTCTAGCCTTGAGAAAGTCCAAGGACAGTGCTCAGGCCCTGAGCTCAAGCCCAGGACTGGCAAAAAAAAAAAAAAAGAGCCTCATAAGCTTTCATGCCCAGGCTGGCTTTGAACCATGATTCTCAGATCGCAGCCTCCAAGTAGCTAGGATTACAGGTGTGCGCCACCATCACCTGGCTACTCAGGAAAATCTTGATTGAAAATCAACCAAGGCAGACATATCATGAGACTCTTATTTTCAGTTTAAGTAACAAAAAGCCAGAATGGAAAATATGGCTCAAGTGGTAAAAATGCTAACAGTGAACATAAAAGCTGAGTGAGAGCACAAAGGTTAGAGTTCAAGCATCAGTACTGACACAAGAAAAAACTGAGCTGGATACATGCCTCAAGTAGTAGATTACCAGCCAAGCAAGCTGAGCAAGTGCAAGGTTCTGAATTCAAATTCTGGTATTAGATACACACACACACACACACACACACACACACACACACACACACATACAGTAGTAACTAGATGCACATTGAAAAAGTGATCACCCAGAAAATTTGATTTGGAATGATTGACACAAAACTAGGATTTTTAAAACTTTTATATTTCACTCTGGGAAGAGAAATTTTTACTCCAAACCTAGAATTTATAGATTGGTATTTCTAGCAAAAATAGAAAATACAGAACAAAATTTACCTTAGCGATTTTTGTTCAGAAAACATGGAGTAAATGAGAAATGATTTTTCTTTTTTTGCCAGTCCTGGGCTTGAGCTCAGGGCCCAATAAATGATTTTTTAAAATATAAGAAAAAGAGGGCCGGGAGTTTGGCCTAGTGGTAGAGTGCATGCCTAGCATGCACGAAGACCCGAGTTCAATTCCTTGGTACCACATATACATAGAAAAAGCCAGAAATGGTGCCGTGGCTCAAGTGGTAGAGCTCTAGCCTTGAGAAAATCTAAGGACAGTGCTCAGGCCCTGAGTTCAAGCCCAGGACCAGCAAAAAAAAAAAAAAAAATATATATATATATATATGAAAAAGAAAAAAAAAGAGGAGCTATCTCTTTCCCTAAATTATGATTGATTATTTTGATGCTGTTATTAATTTTTATGGTTAAATTTTCCTAAATTGTAATCTATTATTTTATTTTGTATTGTTAAAGGTATTTTTTTTGACTTGGTTACTTTGTATGTTTAAAAAGTGTGAATACCTTAAATCAAAGGAGTTCATATACCACAAACTGCCAATAATATATGTATCAACTAAGAGTGCCACAGAAAATGAATAGATCGACAGACCTGGCTTTGATTTTATGCTATTGATTTTCTTAATATAGATTTTGTTTTAATTGGATCATTTGATTCTTATTTCCCACAAATGTCAGAATAGAAAAAACTGTCCAAACTAAGTCTGAGACTCACCTACATGGGTCCCACAAAGTCTAGGGCCTGGCCCACTACAGGACCACTGGAGGTACCAGCCTAAACTGAACTTACCAGGCCATCTTCCTGAAAGCAGCTGCTCCATAAAGCCCGAGTAAAAGCTGTGTGAGGGGATCCCCACATACCATACCTCATTTGAAACTTTATTTCCATATGGATTCATTCTTGTTCTTCCAGTACTAAGCAAGCACTATACCATTGAGCTACAACCCTCTCCCCCGTTTTTATTAGAATTATAAACTTTCTCCTCAGAAATACATTTTTAGATACACACATCTAAAATTTTATCTCAAAGATTTTTATATGACAGTAGCATGTGAAGCACAAAAGCACAAACTTGAAAAAAAAAAAGCAGCAGTCACATCCACATAGTTAAACATAACCTTGATTAACAAATCTTGTTATTCATGGATGCCAGCTCGGTTAATAAGTGTTTGTGGTTTGGATACTGAACTGGAGGTTAATGGTGAGGTGGAAGCAATTGTAGAATCCAGATTTTTAAGACAAACCCATATCACACCCTAAAAGGCATGCATGGAATCAGGTGTAGTCAGTCAGCTGTAGTGATTCCTTATGGTGGATACTTTAGGTGTTCTCCTTCACTGATCCAGCTGTGAACAGCCACCAGCGCTGGAGACTGCACAAGCGAAGACAACTGGGTCTTCACGCAGGGATTGATGAGCTATTTGCATGTCTATCATTTGAAAGATTGAAGAGGATGTGTGTCAGTCTTTTTATTTTAAATTTCAAATAAAAGTTGTATTTTGGCTTTTCTAAATTAGATTTGTCAAACAGGTAGGCTAATTATGTAGTTAGAGTAAAGTATATGAACAAATTTAATATTTAAACTCATGTCAGCCTACTATCAGATATCACTCATATCGAATCACATTTCATTCAATCTTCATGTGCCTTAAATGTAAAATGAATGCAAGACATGTTTTTAAACCTTCATTGTTCATTCACCATCCAGGGACATTTTTATGTTGTAGAGTGTGAGGACCTGGTACATTCCTTAACTGATTTGCTTTTCTCTATGGTTTGAATGAAAAAACAGGTTGTTTTTTTTTCATGTGCACTAGTAATCAAGTCAGGACTAATGTAAATAAATGTCTTAGAAAGTAGATAACTTCATCACATCCTTAAAGGGCACCAAAAGAAAGTGGGAGACAGCACTGTCTCTTTTCTCACCGATTCCTTGAGAGACAAAGTAAGAAGATTGATGTCTAAAACCCATAACTGTTTCTGCAATTGAAGCCAAAGCTGGGTGGCAATTTGCTCACAGCCTGTGGCCCAAAGTGTCATGGGTCATGTGGTCCCACATGTGAACAGGAAGGTGAGAATGGGTGAACTTTTGCCTCAGTTGTGCCATCCATCAGAGAACAAATGGAGCAGATCAACATGTACAGCTGTACACAGAAGCCAGTGGCTGAGCCCTCCTCACACAGGGGCCTTTGTCTTCTAGATATGAACTGGCATTACTATGGGATGCACCAGGCCTCAGCTTTGTGGCAAATTACTAACCCATTATCACACCAGAACAAGGATCATTTATCTTCTAATCCAGAGTGTCACCTGTTCTTCATTTACCAGTCACTAACCATTAATTATGTTCATGGAAATTTAAACAAAGTCTTTTCCTTCTGCTAAAACTAGTATACTGTTCAGTAATAACAAATAAATCTAGAGTTGTATATAGTTTTCTTCCCATTCCCAGACTAGAGTCTGGTACAATATGAACTTTAGAGGAAATGCGTAGAATTGGTAGGTCAAAGGCCACAGATCTCTTGATGGAAAAGAAAAGAAGAGAGTCTTAGATCTGGCTCTTGTACAGGCAAAAGGATCCAACTGATCCCCAGGTTTCTACTGGGAACAAAATAAGCAGTAGGGGTCTGTTTAGAGTGATCCACCACTGACTGGCAAACAGCTTTTTTTTCCCCTTTTATTTTTTTCCCAAGGCTTTGTTTCCTTTTACATAAGTAACTAAGATTGTTTTATATGTGTGACCATTCTAATACAACAGAATATTCCTAAAGAAACAAAATTGAGCAATTCCTGAAAGATCTATCTAAAAATGATATTTTTAGAATAGTAACTTGAGTTAAACACCCTTATCTGTATTAATCCCTTTATATGTAATCCCTCAGAAAAACAAATATTCAAGCAGAATGTTAGCCAGAAGTATAACTTAATTTTTTCCTAAGAACTCTGAAACTACTTTTACAAAAGCCAAAAGAAATTTGTATGTATATGCATATGTATACATGTGTGCCTAGGCCCAGGTTCCTGTTGAAGCCTGCTCAGGAGAAATGAGAAGGTCGCTATAGTTCAGAAGGGCAGCCAAAGGGCAGCTTGGGCCCATTGAGGCCACCATGCATGTGCTATTGGTCACAGAAAACCCTAGCAAGAGAACAGGAACTCATTCTGATGGCTAGACGAGACTCTAGTGCAGGGTCAGGAAGGAGAGGTCAGCATTCCCAGACAGATGAGGGGAGAGAGCAAATTCTTGTTTCAGGAACTCATGAGCAGGCACAGACCTATAAGGAGTCCCAGCTCTCTTCTATAGCATGAGGCTTTAAAGGTTCTTCCTCCAAGACCCATTTTTAATAGTGATCAGGGGCTCCAACCCTAGAGACTCCATGAAGATCACAGCTTGTATTTTGTGCCTTTAAAAAACAGACCCAGCTCTACTAGTCATAGTAGTAGTCTAACATTTAAAAATTGTTGCAGCTAAAGTCCAGGAACCATGATCCCTTAATGTAAAATGATAATGGCAAATATTTTATTAATGCAAACAAAACTATCTCTTTGCCAAGGCAGTTTTCTCTGCTAGTTACTTTACAGTGTATCAGTGACTTGTGACAGCTGCTGTTATCTCAGCCAGCATGCTGCATTACAAGGCATACAAGTTTCCAAACTCATTTTTCATATGCCCCAAAGCATTATTTAAAACAACTTCTTAAAAGACAAAAATACAAAGATATGCATAAATAATTTCAAGTTAAAGGGAAATGTATATGTATTATTTTTAGAAGGTTGCCACAAATTTTCAAAACTGTAAGTGAAATTTTTCATTGGGTGTAGTAGCTGTAATCCTAGCTACGCAGGAGGCTGAGATCTGAGGATCCAGGTTCAAAATCATCCCGGGCACTGAACAGTGAAACTCTTATCTCCAATTAACCACCTGAAAACCAGAAGTGGTGCTGTGACTCAAGGGGTAGGGCAGTAGCCTTGAGCTAAAGAGTTCAGGGACAACACCCAGGCCAAGAGTTCAAGTCCCATGACTGACCAAAAAAAAAAAAAAAAAAACTAAGTGAAATTTTTTGATAGATATTTTTTAAGATAAACTACTAGGAGAAATAAGGAAAATACCAACTAAAATAAATTTCACTAAATAGTAGAATAAGAGTTCAGTAGGTATAAAATTGAGGACAGAGCCAGAATGAAATGCATTTTTTTAACCTACTTTGTTCTGAGAAGTGGTTGGGAGTGATGGGAAAAAATTATTTTGATGGTCCGTTTTTGTGTGTTTACTGAGCTTTCTATATATATCAAACACATGTTATATCACCAAGCTATAACCCAAACTCAGGCTTATAGGCCTGTGTGTCATTGGTTAAAAAAAAACAAAAAACCTTTTGTAACCAAGTAAAGCTATATCCCAGAATGTTGCTGCGTTTTTACAGGATCAGTTGAAGGAGTGCCTCTCAGTAATACATCCATTTTTACAACAGCATGGAATGTGAATACCTAACCTTTAAATGCCACTTTTTTAAATAGTAGTACTCTCTATGTGTTTGTTTCTCAATTATTCTTGTTGCTTTTTTATTGGTAAATTTTCAGCTTTTTGCTAAGAAAATGAGGTTCAGTTTTCAAGAACTATAATGATTCAGTTTATAATCTGTGTTCAAATGGTTTTTCTTTCTCTGCCATCTTTGGTATGTAAGACAATTAGACCATGACTTTGTAACTATTAGTTCATAAACATATAGAAAGAATATTCACCACCGGTAACAGTTGGATAGCTCAATTCCCATAAATTTCAGTACAAGGACCTGCTCATGAGAACATTCTAGAATGCTGAAATGAAAGATTCCTATTGAACCCATGGCTCTGTGAGGGCTTAGGCATCCATGTTAGGATGTTCCCCCAGATGTTTCTGATACACATTTAATTGCAAGGGACATCATTGTAGGGGCTAAAATAACCTAATAAATTTACGGTCATATCCAATTATGCACACATGATAACATGGTATTCCCAAAGTGGCAATTGAGTGTGACTTTCACATAGCTTTGCCTCTCTTTCTCTTTAGGCTATGTGGCTGATGTTGCAGAATGATGAGCCAGAGGACTTTGTTATTGCTACGGGAGAAGTCCATAGTGTCCGTGAATTTGTTGAGAAGTCATTTATGCACATTGGAAAAACCATTGTGTAAGTATCCCTCCTAGTTGGCTGTTCATTCATTGGGTGATTGTTAACAAGTGTGCATGTATGTCTGCTGCTCCACTTTGATTCTGTCTCTTATCTTCTCTATTGTTCTGTAAAGCAATGTGTGTTTGCATGATTGGTACTGCAGCCAACTTACATTATGTGTCAGATATCTTTCAGTATCTAAATCCAAGCTTTTCAAAATATATATATACATTTCTTAATTGTTAATTTTTTAGTTTTTCTGGTTTTTCTTTGGTGTTAAATTTTATCATGTATGTACTACTTTTTTTTTTTTTGCCAGTCCTGGGTTTGGGCTCAGGGCTTGAGCACTGTCCTTGGGCTTTCTCAAGGCTAGAGCTCTACCACTTGAGCCTCAGCACCACTTCCGGCTTTTTGCTATGTATGTGGGGTACCGAGGAATTGAACCCGGGTCTTCATGCATGCTAGGCAAGCACTCCACCACTAGGCCAAACTTCCGGCCCTCATACTACTTTTTGCTATGACATTGTATGGCTGCTTTTAATCTTACAAGACCAATGTGAAAAAAACCCCCACAACTACCCAGCAGTAAGGACTGCTTTCATTTTATATGTTTTCAAAAACTTAGATAAAAGTCCCAAGTTCATTACATTCTTTTCCATGTACCATTGAGAGTAAATTGTGACCTGGTGCCCCAGCATTCTGAACTTGTGTGTATCTATCTACATTGACATTGTATTACGTAAACACAGTACAACCATCACACTCAGGAAATTCAGTGGTAAAAAGCTAACTTGCAATTTTCTGTTCCCATCTGAGATGTGGCAGTTTGGCTGATGTTATCCTTTATATCAAGCTGATCCAGCTTAAATTCAAGCACTGCAAATACTTGGTACATTACACAAATTTTGAAGTCAAATTTATTTTGGAATATTTGGAGAATGTTTGAGAATTCAGTATGCACAGAAATTTATTTTTAATTTTTGCCATCTTGTTTCATAGAATGTAATTTGATGACCTTTATTGTGTTCACATTGTTGAGACACTATTATCAATCATTTCTCCTTTCCTCTCCCCCCAGCAGTGGTGGGGCATAATGTAATCTAGCACTCAAGGCTGGGATCAGGGAGATTATGAGTTTTAGGCCAAATTTGGTCTACATAGGGAGATCTTATTTTGAAAATAAGCAAAACATTTGATGTATATGCTACCTTTTCTAAATCCATTCATGACTTTATGGGTACCTGGATTATGTTGGACTATTGTGAATAATGCTGCTATGAACATATACTGACAGATACCTGTGTGAATCCTTGCTTTCAGTTCTTTTTTGTTTATAATTAGCAGTGGAATTTGTGGGCTGTTTAGTCATTCTGTCAACAGTCATTAGACTGTTTGTCCAAGATTTATATTTAGAATGTAAGAAAGGACATATAAAATAAGAGACTAGATTTAATGTTTTATCTTTATTTTTTTAAAGAATGAACTAGGGAACTTAAAAAAATATGTGGAGCAATTGCTGAAGACACTGGGCAACAGGTAGTACAGGACAGTGAGCACGGATGGAAAAGAAATAGATGAGGTGGGTTCTGAAATCCCCCAGCTTTCTTCTTTGGGACCATGGAGCAAGAAGGTGAACACCAGGCAGAGTTCAACTGTCATGTTATAATGAAGAGGCAGAGATCAGAATTTAACAAGTCTGATACAGCCAGACTTTAATGAGTAATTCTTGAAAGATGGGATCTACAAATAAATGAGCTCAAAAGATCTTCATAGAGGTCTTCTTGAGTCTCTACTCATCATAAGTTGCACATATATACAAGACTTCACAACCTGAGACAAAGAACCACCTGAATGTTTCTTAAAGCTTGTCCAAGACTACAAGACATGCAGGCTTTATCCAACCTCAATGGAGAAATCTGTGGATTACACTGAGAGCAGTACAGGTTCCAGAGAGCTTTATTAATGGCATAATAAAAATGGCTACAGTAAAAGCTACTCTTGTCTCAAAGTAACAACATATAAATACATGCCTCAAAAGGATCTAACTGAACACAAATAACTTAGCTTCCTGCTGTTACAAAGCCCATCCTTCTTCAAAGGAAGTTAGTAAAATCTCAACACATAGAATTCATTCTATTCAAGGTTTTAGTCAAAAAGTAGCAGGCTTGTCAAGAAGCAGGAAACCATAGCTTTTAACCATGATAAAAATCAAGTAGTAAAGACAGACTGAGGAAAAATCAAGACACTGATATGAATACAAAGTGATTGTAAATCAACTATTATAGCTGTGTTCAGTTACTTTAACAAAAACATGAACACATTCAAAAGCACTTTTTTCATATGTATAATACTGGGGTTTGAACTCAGTGCCTCATGCTTGCTAGGCAGACACTTATAACCCTTGAGCCAAATTCTAGCCATGAAAATATATTTTCAAGAAAGGAGCCATGCCTGTAATCCTAGCTAATCAGAATGCTGAGATTTGAAGATTTTGACTCAAAGTTAGCCTGGGCAGGAAAGTCTGTGAGACTCTTATCTTCAATTAACTACTTAAAATAGCTCAAAGTCAACGTGTGGTTCAAGTGATGTAGCGCTAACCTTGAGCAACAAAGGTCAGGGACAGTATCCATACTCTTAAGTTGAAGCCCTATGACAGAAAGGAAGAAGGGAGGGAAGGAGGGAGGGAGGGAGGGAGGGAGGCGGGCAGGCAGGTAGGTATGGGTCAGGTGATGATCCCTCATGACTGTAATCCTTGATATTCAGGGAGCTGAGATCTTAGGATTGTGGTTCAAAGCCAGCTGAGGCAGACATATGGAAACTCTTGTCTCTAATTAACCAGCAAAAAGCCAAAAGTAGAGGCATGGCTCAAGTGGTGACCACCAGCTATAAGCAAAAAAATCAAGCAAGAGCAAGTTAAAGGCCTTGAGTTCAAGTCCCAGTACTAGCATAAAAGAAAAGAAAAGCCAGATGAAACTTCTAAACATGAAAAAACTTAGCATCTGAAATTTTTAAAATTTCATTATTGGCATTGAGCAGATTAGATACTGAAGAAAACCAATGAACATTGTTAATAATAGAAATGACCCAAGGTGAGGCACAGAAGGAAAGATACTAATAGCGAATAAAAAGAACAGTTTTAGCAACCTGTAGCACAATCATCAGGCAACCTGACTTTGGAGTCCCAGAGGAAAAAGAGAGCAGGTCACAGATGAAAGGTGACTAATGACTGTTGCCCTAGATGTGATGAAAACAGTAACTTGGAGGCATAATAAACCTCGGGCAGACAAAACATGAAAGAAAGCCATACCAGCACGCTTTATAGTAAAAATACTGACAATAAATGCTAAAGAGAATTTTTAAGAGTAGCTAGAGAAGAAAATTATTTATAGAGTAACAAACACTTAAAAATCAGCAAATATGCAAGGCAGAAAGCAATACATCAGTATCTGCAAATTACTTATAAAAACTTGCAACCTAGAATTGTATCCCCAGGGGCATAGTATGATAGAATACCTGAAGAAAAAAGGAGAAAAGATTGACTTTTAGTTTTCTAGATATCTTATGAACTCTTGGCCCCATTGCTTTAGGCCTGAGTTGGCATCATGTAAACATCACAGCAGGAAATACTGACGAAAAGATGCTCGACTTACAAGATATACCCTTCAAGAAAACACCCCTACTTCTTCAAAGTAGGTGCCACTCCCTGCAGGTTCCATTTACTCATTCAGCTATGAATGTATCAATACCCATTCAGTCTTTTCTGCTATGAATCCATCAATCCCCTGATGGTCAGAATCTTCCTGATCCATTCACCTTAAGCACTGCTTCATTGGGGACTAGGTTTTCAACACATGAGCCTTTGGGAGACATTCCAGATCATAGCAAGGGATATAAATTTAAAACTTGTCAAACAAAATCTGAGATGATTCACTGTTAGCAAATATTCCAGAACAGATAGAACAGTACTAACTCATACTTTGTATCTATGGAAAAGAATTTAAAAAACAAGAAAAATGGCAAATATGTGGGGAAATATGAATGGTCTGCCTCATTGTTTAAAAGTTAATTGACTATTGTCAAATTGTGCCTGTACATGGTGGCACACGCCTATAATCCCAGCTACTTTGGAGATGTAGATAGGAGAGTCATAGATCCTAGCCAGCCTAGGCAAAAACTATCTGAAAAATAATTAAACCAAAAATGATTGAGGATCTGAATCAAGTGGTAAAATCTTGCCTAGCAAAATGAGACCCTAAGTTCAAAGCCCAGTCCTACCCCCCAAAATAAGTAAAAATCAAATGAAAACTATTTTGTTATTGATATATGACAAAGCAGTTATATCTGGAATGTAAAGGAAATTCTGGTAATTCAACACTAAAAGAACAACTCTTAAAATGGGGAACATTTTTAAACAAATATTCGTACAAAATAACATACAAATGGGCACTAGGTACATGAAAAGATGCTTATCTTGTTATCTACAAAATCACATTTAAATCACAAAATGATGCCATAATGATATCATTAGAATGGCTACAATAAAAAAGGTCAACAGTGTTATTGTTGATGAAGATGTAGAACAATTAAAATTCACCTATTTTACTGATGAAATCAATGCTACAACCACTTTGAAAAATAATTTGGCTATCTTATATCTAATCTGTTTTAACATGTAACCAGAAATGGTATTCATTTGCCAAAGAAAAACGAAATTATGCCCACATACAATCCTATACATATGCATAGCAGCTTTATTTCTAATATCACCTTTCCAGATGTCTAATCAACTAATATCTTGATAACAAATACACATACAATGGAATACCTAGATCTGATCGTAGAAAACCAGCATTTATATAATAAAATACTATTCAGTAAAAAAAAATGGCAGAAACCACCAATACTTGCAACAATTGAGATGACTCATAAAATCTTAATTATGCCTACTGAAGGCAGCCAGAGTACAAACTGTGTAATTCTGTTTAAATGATATTCTAAGAAAGGCTAATTGGAATGCTGGGATGGATGCCAGTCAGGGTTCCTGAGCATAGTTGGGTGCTTGGCCATCTGGTACATCAAATGATGCCAACAATTAGCCTGGAAGGAGCTAAAAGTGTAGCCTAGTGGTAGAGTACTCTCCTAGCATGCACAAAACCCTGGGTTTGATTCCTCAGAACCACATATACAGAAAAAGCCAGAAGTTGGTGTTATGGTATAAGTGGCAGAGAGCCTTGAGCAAAAAGTGTCCAGGAACAGTGCCCAGGCCCTGGATTGAAGCCCTGGGACTGGCAAAAAAAAAAAAAAGTAGCCTGAGAAGGCTCAAACTAGTGACTATGCCTGTAACCCCAAGTACTTGAGAAGGAGATGATTTGACGTTTGCCATCCAGAGCAAAAAGTTAATCTAGCAAGATCCCAACTCAAGAAAGCTGGATAATAGTTCACACATGTAACACTAGCTATGCAAGAGGATCACAGTGTAAAGAAAACCACAGACAAAATGCAAGATCCTACTGAAAAATAACTGATGCGAAATGGGTTGTGGGCCTGACACTGAAAAAGTAGAGTGCCTGTCGAGCCAAGTTCAGGACCCTGAGTTCAAATCACAGTACCACTAAAAGAAAAAATGCGGTGAATGACTGGTATATAGGAATATTTGGGCTGGTGGGACTGTGTTTACATGAAACCAAGTGCATATAGTTTCATTAATTATAAATTATATAATCTACTTTTTTTTCTTCTTGGCCAGTTCTGAGGCTTGAACTCAGACCTGAGTGCTTTCCATTAACTTTTTCTCTCAAAGCTAATGCTCTACCATCTGAGCTACAGACCACTTCCAACTTTGGTGGTTAATTGAAGATGAGTCTTAAGGACTTTTATACCTGGGTCTGGCAATCCTTATATACACAATTCTTATATCTCAGCCTCCTGAGTAATTAGGATTAAAGATGTGAGAGCCACCAGTACCTGGCTTAATCTGTTTTTGTTTTTGTTTTTTTTTTTTGCCAGTCCTCGGGCTTGACCTCAGGACCTGGGCACTGTCCTTGGGCTTTCTCAAGACTACAGCTCTATCCCTTGAACCACAACACTACTTCCTGCTTTTTCTGTGTATGTGGTACCAAGGAATCAAACGCAGGGCTTTGTGTATGCTAGGCAAGCACTATACCACTAGTATAGGCCACACTCCCGGCCCCTTATATCAGCTGGGTGCCAATGACTCATGCCTATAATCCTAGCTACTCAGGAGGTGGAGATCTGAGGATCAGGATCAAAAAGTCCGTGAAACTTTTATCTCCAATGAACAACCAGAAAACCAGAAGTGGCGCTCTAGCTCAAGTAGTAGAATGATGGCCTTGAGCTAAAGAGCTCAGGAATGGTGCCCAGGCCTGGAGTTCAAGTCCCATGACCCACAACAAAAGAAAGAAAATGTATCAAAACTCAATAATGACAGCTTCTATATAGTAGCATTTTGGGTGACTTTCAGTTTTTGACCCTGTAGTTTTCTCTTCTTCTTGTATAATGAATTTTGTATGCTTTTATAAGTAACAAGTCACCACAAACACACCCTTAAATTTTGCGATAATTTAATGGTACATGCTTCTCTGAAAAGTACATGAAACTTTGCCATTCTCCCATCTTCAAGATAGTGTCTGAATGTAAACATCATATTTTTGTCCTGTAGTCTTTAGATTTAAATGCTTATGCTTTATAATTTATGACTTGCCATTGTCTTTTGCAAAGCAGATATTATTTCTAGTTGATTTAGAAATAGAATAAACTTAATTATTGTTTTTTCTTTTTTTTAACTTTTTACTTCTAGGTATTGAACCTTGGGCTAAGTATATGTATGCTCTATTACCAAGTACACTCCTAGCCCTCAGGTCATTTTCAGATTTATATTAAAATCCTGCAAAAGCAACAGCATTCTCTTGAGTTACTAGGAAATGGCTTTTTTGCCATTCAGAAGCAAACATCAGATATTTATTATATCTGACTATACCTTTTCTGAAATACATCTTCTGAGCTACACTGGTTTCTCCACAGCTGGGAAAGCAAACTCAATTCTCAGATGTTATAAATGCAGTGGCTTCCAGTGGTCTATTGAAAGGTGCCTTTAAGCCAGTTATCCATGGCATACCCCTGTAATTGAAGCTACTCAGGAGGCTGAGATCTGAGAATCAAGGTTTAAAGCTAACCCAGATAGGAAAGTCTGTGAGACTTTAATTTCCAAGTAATCACTGAAAACTGGCAATTTTATTATAGTGTACAGTGATCCCTCCCTATTGTGAGAGTTCTGTTCCAGAGACCCCACACACCAGGTGAAAATCTGCAAACTAGCAGTGTTACATAGTTGTCCCTTGCTATATTGTGGTTCACTTGTTGTTACTTCAAGAATTTCCACCTGTCACAGGGGTCTCTGGAATGTAGCTTCTGCCATACATAGGTGAGGGATCACTATGTAATTTTTTTAACCCACAATACAGTGAAGCCGCAATAAGTGAATCACGTCACAGCAAGGAATGACTGTATTGTTTTTCTATTTTATTAGTGATTGCCAACCTCTTGCTGTACCTACTTTATAAAAACTTTATCCTATTCACTAGGGGAAAAACCCAGTATGTATATAATTCATTCTATAATTTCAGGTACACACTGAGATTTTGGAACATATTCCTTCATAGATAAGGGGGGAAAGAGATGGATACTGATGTTCATCTTCTTCCTCTTAAGGATACTATTTATTTCTCTATGTAGTTAATTGTAGAGCTGAATCAGGCCTGGTCCTGTGGTCAAGGGCAGGAAATCTATGATGGACTACTCCACTGTGAGTTAGCAGTTTGAATGGGATGTCAACAGGGTCCTCTCCAGTAGCAGAGCTGTAATGAAATAGTAACAACACACAATATGAGGCAGACAGAGACAGCACATGCTCATGATGGCACTCCAGGAACTATATCCCAGTGCAGCTTAATTCCAGGGCTATGGCACTGTTTCACTGAAGAGAAAATGACAGCACAGTAAGGTTCAGTTACTATACTCAGGCCACCTAAGCAAGGGAATAATAAAGCAGGGATTTTCCTTTAGGGCTAGTGATGCAGCTCAACTATAGAGCACTCATGTAACATGATGAGAAGCCCAGGGCTCAATGCTCAGCACCTCAAAAATGAAAGAGGCACTTCTTTATATGCCTGTTTCATTCTTCTTGCTCATGTTGTTTCAAAAGAAAAAAAAAACTTTGTGATGGCCAATTTATAGGAAAAACAGTCCCAAATTCCCACACACACACACAGATACAGAGAGAAGAAAGAAAAAAGACAATGCTTGGCATTTTTGTTTTTGAGAGCCCAATTTCTGATATAATAAAGCAAAGAATTTTTCAGGGAGTAATTTTTACTATATACAGTTTGTGTTTTAAACTTTGTCACTTAAACCTTTTCGTCACTCCCTCAAACTATAGTATCACTCCTGAGATTATTGAACAACTCCCCCCCTCTCTCCTCTCTCTCCTCTCTCTCCTCTCTCCCCTCTCCCCCCCCCCTCTCTCCCTCTCTCCTCTCTTCTCTCTCATCTCTCTCCTCTCCTCTCTCCTCGCTCTCCAGTGATTGCAGCTGTAAGCAATTGAGACAAGATGGGCATCTGTCTCTTTCCCAGGCTAGCCTCTGTGCTCCCAACAGCTGCCTGCAATAGGTACTCTGTAAATACTTAATTGAGCACATATGGATATTCCCCAAAGCCAGCTTGTTCAGAATCCTTCCCAGATTTCTCATAGTCACTGTAATTTTCCTGGGCTTCATGCTTAGAATGATTCACTCTGGCATGGTGGTGACAGCTGTAGGGAAGCCACCATGCTTCCTTCCCAGAGGGCTGTGGAAGCTGCCCTAATAAGAGGGCTGTTAAAGATCTTCATGGCAAGGGCAGAGAAGGATTGACTCAGGGAGACAAAATGAATAGAACTGGGTGAGCAGTAGCTAACAGGGCAATGTTTCTAGATTCATTCATGGAACGAACCACTAGGACAGAAAACTTTTGACTTCACCATCATTTTTACCAAGTATGTTTTCTGTGCTTAAAGAATGTTTATAGGTGGAGCTGGGAGTTTGGCCTAGTGGTAGTGCTTGCTTAGCATGCACAAAGGCCGGGGTTTGATTCCTCGGTACCATATACATAGAAAAAAAGCTGGAAGTGGTGCTGAGGCTCAAGTGGTAGAGTTCTAGCCTTGAGAAAGACCAAGGATAATCAATGCTCAGGCTCTGAGCTCAAGCCCAGGATAGGCAAAAAAAAAAAAAAAAAGGGAATGTTTATAAGTTTAAAATTTTTTTAAGCTTCTAGAATTTCTTTCAGTGTCATTGCACATGACTTCTCTCTATCCCACACACCAAGCTAGTACCCTGAACAATCTCACTTCAGCTGCTTTTTGTTTATCTGTTTGGATAGTTTGGGTTTTCTGCTAGTAGTGGGGCTTGAACAGGGCCTGGGTTCTGTTTGTGAGCTCCAAGACTAGTGCTCTACCATAGTAGCTACAGCTCCTCTTCTGGCTTTTTGCTGGGTGATTACATTTAGGAGTCTCACTAACTTTTCTGTCCAGGCTGGCTTCAAACCACAGTCCTCAGATCTCAGCTTTCATAAGTAGGTAGGATTACAGGTGTGAGCCACAGGTATCAGGCTTACTTGAGCTATTTGAAGATCTGTGTCACTGCACCTTTAAGACATCTGTGGTGATATTCACTGGAAAGGCTCACCGGTTGTCAGCTGCTGTATGTTAGAATCAGCACAAATTTCCTCTTGAAATCTGATGCTATTTTGGTAACTTTGCTTTAAATTTATTAGAGAAGAGCGCATTAACATGAGTTTGGGTTAGTCAAGGATATTCACAGGAGTTTCTCAGTGCCACGTGCTCTCCTGATCAAATATAAGGTGGAGAAATTTGCATGTGGTCATTTGTATTTGGAAGGCAGCCTTCTAGTATCACCTGTTCTTGTGTCAGAGTATTATAGTATGTTGGTTGTTTATTTGGAGGAGGAGGAGATTGCATACTCTTTTCAGAGTATGTTTTGTTTTTCACTTTTCTGTCAACATATTACTAAGCAATATAAATAAGAAACATTTTTTCTTCTACTACAAAGATGATGGTAGAATAAGCCAACAGATGAATGCTTGTTGATTAATGTTCTTTTATTCATCTTGTTAAACTTTGGGCAGAAAATTGAAAGAATAGCCTACACTTAAGTGAGAGCCAACACTTGATGCTGGGGTTAGTAGTAAGGTGTTTTGAGCAATGGAAATATTTATCATATAAATATATCTAATGTACCCATATTATATATATATATATTGTATAGTATATATTTGTCACATGTATATATCATTACTATAGTTTGTGGTACCTTTAAAAAGAGAAGCAACATTATTACACATTCTAAAAGAAACCCATGTCAGCACAGGTGGCTCACACCTATAATCCTAGCTACTCGGGAGGCTGAGATCTGACGATCACAATTTGAAGCCAGCTTGGACAGGAAAGTCCCTGAGACTCTTATCTCCAGTTAACCACCAGAAAACTGGAAGTGGCACTGTGGCTCAAAGTGCTAGCCTTGAGCTCAAGCCCTAAGCCAATCAAAGAAAAGGAGGGAGGGAGGAAGGAAAGAAGGAAGGAAGGAAAGGAAAGAAGGAAGGAAGGAAGGAAGGAAGGAAGGAAGGAAGGAAGGAAGGAAAGGAAAGAAGGAAAGAAAGAAGAGAAACCCATTTCTACAGTCCTTGCTGAGACAAGTGTTGGGTGCTGGCCCATACCCATATGACAGCATTTCCTGGGCTGAGAGTTCTAAGCCCTCACCTGGAAAGGTATATAGAAGGTGCATGCAAGGTCTACAATGTTCCTGGCTGCCTTTACTCCAGTAAGGCCTTCTCAGTGTGCTTAGCCTGTAACTATTTAGTCAAACAAAAGAAAATCCTTCATTTAGACTACCGTTACAACTAGAAAAATCTCACTTTGAGCAAACCCACAGAGAACATAATATAAGCTATTAAGATGTGTTTTAACCTTCAAAAAAAAAAAGTGATCTCACAACCTAAAATATTGCATCTGTGTTGATGCAGTAGGCTTTTGTATTGAAACCAGGTTGAGTCCTGATACAATACTGTGTTTGGCACCCAGGCAGCCTTCATTCTATTTCATGTGTAGTTGATGTGCATTGATTGGGTAGAAAGTCAATTTTAGTTGGGTTTTTTTGTTTGTTTGTTTTTGCCAGTCCTGGGCTTGAGCTCAGGGCCTGAGCACTGTCCTTGGACTTTCTCAAGGCTAGAGCTCTACCACTTGAGCTTCAGCACCACTTCCAGCTTTTTTCTATGTGTGTGGTACCGAGGAATCGAACTTGGGTCTTCGTGCATGCTAGGCAAGCACTCTACCACTAGGCCAAACTATTGGCCCCTTTTGTTGTTTTTTTAACCAAAGACCTGTTAGATCCTGAAAATAACTACCTCCTTCATAATTACCTCATGAAATAGCTGCACACTAACCAGCACATATGGAGGGTCCATAAATGTGTCATATGTTCACCTCATTTTCTCTCAAAGCCAAGCATTTCCTTGCCCTTGATAAAATAAAAGTAGACTAATTGGGTGATAGTTAATACGAGCACATTTTTTTGTCAGTCCTTGGGTTTGAACTCAGAACCTGGGCACTATCATTGAGTTTTCTCTACCACTTGAGCCACCACACCACTTTTGGCTTTTTCTTTGCATGTAGTACTAAGGAATTGAAGCTAGGGCTTTGTGGATGCTAGGCAAGCACTTCATCAATCCCAGACAGGAGCACATTTTTTTTCATATATTTTTATTGTAATTAATAGAAGGGTTACATTATATTTACCAGACAGAAGGTACATTACTTCACATACATTGATACCCTTTCCAGGAACACATTTTTATAAGTGAAAAAAGACAGACCATGATGAAGATTGAAGGGATGTCTGCACGAAGGTATATCGAGCATCCTTTGCCCCAGTGGGAACCATGTGAACAGTAGTGAGGACAAGGGAAAGCAGCACAGGTGGGTGCAGTGGCATGGGAAAGGCATGGAGGCAGAAGGTAAAGAACAGTATGTGGGTGCTGGACAAGCCGGTGAGCTGGGTGGACCAGCTTTACCACATTGGGCATATCAAAAGCTACCTGCTCCTATGATTCCCTGTTTCCCCTGGACACTTCCCACACATCCCTGAGTCTTAGCTTAAACATCTTCCTTTGGCAGACACCCTACCTCAGCCAGGTCCGTGTTGGGTTACTTTCCTTCATCCCTGACAGTTCTCTATTGTATCCTCCATTACTCACAAGATTATAGCAGTCACTAGCCTTCAAGCTCCTGAAAAAGACACTGGTTTTGCATAGTGGCTAGAACTAGGACTGCTTGGTACAAATATATAAGGGATAACAGGAGGACAGATGGGGAGCTGCAGGACAGGTATTACAAGTAGAAGAGATGTGCAGAAGGCCTAGAACTATTGACACCAGTCCTCCACAGCTGTGTTGCAAAGCAAAAAAGATCTACATCCTTTTGGGTCAGTTATAACAACCCATCTGAATAAATAAAAAATAAATCAAGCAGCCAGAGCATATTTAGCAATTCATGTAAAGAAAGCATAGAAGCATTGAGGTTTCTTTTAATGCTAGATAAGCATCTAAAAATTCTTTCACTGACATCTTAATATCTAAAGAGAGATATCGCTGGTCTTTTTGTTTTTAATCTCTTCAGTCCACCCCAAGTAGACAGCACTACACAAGCCTTTTTCATTGAATTTATCAAGTATGATTTTCTTAAAGGTATGGCATGTGAAGGGACAATATGAAAATAGCTTCTCTGTTGAACAGCTTCTCTGTGACACTGATTAAAAAAGAAAAAGAAGGGGCCTGGAGTTTGGCCTAGTGGTTAAAGTGCTTGCCTAGCATGCATGAAGACCAGGGTTCGATTCCTCAGTACCACATACATAGAAAAAAAGCTGGAAGTGGTGCTGAGGCTCAAGTGGTAGAGCTCTAGCCTTGAGAAAGTCCAAGGACAGTGCTCAGGCCCTGAGCTCAAGCCCAGGACTGGCAAAAAAAAAAAGAAAAAGAAGAAGAAATCAAGGGACAAATACAGCAACCACCAACTGACCACTGTTACTAAGAAGGAGCCTCCCTATAAAAATGACAGTATCTGTTTCTCAAAATGAATGCCAGGAAGTAGAAACACATTTTGGTAGAGAAGGGGAGTGGGGTGGCCCACATGAATGGAGAGGAGAGTGAGCAAATGTAGTCATTTTATTCAGTGTACCTATGTAAAAACTGAGTTATATAACTTGACGGTAGGGACAAGAGGGAGAACAAAGGAAAGGGTGATATTGACCAAGGAGAATTTTTCTCATAACTTAAGTACAAAATGGTAACCTTTTTGGATAACTACTTAATGACAACGATAATCAAGACATTATAAATCCGAAAAAAAAAAAGTACCCTTTTAGATGTGCCACACCCACCAGCTCATTCCAGTCTTGTGAAATATAGACTTGGCCTGAGCCCAGGTTGATACCAAATGGAGCCTGGCTTTGTAATCTGAGCTCCAGCATCCGTTCCCCACGTGTCCTCCTATAAAACATTCATCCTCTGGAGCTTCTTTTTCCCCAGATTACACTATCTGCCAGACCCTTGAAAGGATTTAGCAATTAACAGGCATAAGGGCCCACAGACACAGAAAACACAGAAGAAATTTGTGTGTAATTTTAATAAGTAATTTCTACATGTAGAGTAGATTTAAATTTTATTCTTTTTTATGTGTATGTGTGGGTATATGTATGTTAATGAGATTTGATTTCAGAGCTTTGTGCTTAAAGGCAAATACTCTAATACTCAAGCAACACCCCCAGGGCTCCTGTTCTGGATTGTGCTTTTGTTAGTTCTGACTGATCTGGGCTACAATCTCCTATTTTACACTAACCACTGTAGCCAGGATGATAGGGGCATGCCATCATGCCCAGCTTTTCGACTGAGATGGGATTTTCCTGATTTTTTTGGTAAGACAGAGAGGAAAGTCTGGGCTGACCTCATGATAACAAGCATACAACACCATGTCCAGCTATAAATGATACTTTTTGTTGTATTTTATCAATCACAACATTAACTGCTGGGCTTTTTGCTGCCTAGAAGCCTCTTACTTCAAAACAACTGTCAATATAAAATAGGAAAGAATTGGAACGAGCTAGTTAACTAAGGCTAGTCTCTAGTCTATGGATGCCCTGGTAAATGAGTGCTATCTTCTAACACTGGCATGGGATCTTGATTAAACAGCCATCTTCTGAGCATACAGGTCACACCCTGTTTCCTGTTTCCCTTCACGAGCAGAGCCACCTTCTTCCCAGGAAGGATTCAACCTGCGCTCCTGCTGCCCTTCCTCTCCTGCTGACAAGGTGCACAAGTCACCTCCTCAAGATTTCCATCCTGCCACGCCCTAGAGCCTGTTACAGTCTCATCCCTCCACCCCCCCACCACTGCTATCAGCCTATGGCCACCCACTCAACAGACACCCCCCGTGCCCTTGGTTCCTGAAGCCAAACTCTTCATATGGTCAGATGCTTTCCCAGGCTTCTCTGAAACTAGTCTGCTTACTCAAGAGAGTTTCTTGGTGCTGGAACCCATGTTGATGGCTTCAAAGATGTCAGTCCCTGACCTTGTCTAGAGTTAGAGTGGCAGGAGACCTGGGGGAAGCTGAGTTTGTGGGCAGGGCAAGGAATAGAAATCTCATGTTTGTGGCAGAGCCCAGGATGAATCCCGTTTTAAACCATTCTGCCATGCAGAAAGAGTGCTCAGAAGAAGTTAGTCTGTCATGGTCAGTGACTTGCCAAATTCCTATCAATAACTCTTTTTGATTCCCCTTCGTGGTTAATTTCCTTTTCTACAACATAATTTCCTATCATTTTACAGGAATTGTCATAATCTCAGCATTTTCTGCCCCTCTACCCATCTTGTATGCCACAACTAGTTCCATGTATTAAGCACTCTGGACCTTCTCTATCTAGAAATATATACTGTTCTGCTCTGGGAAGGTACCTTGATTTATTTTAAGATAATTATTTTCTCTATTGTGTTTTTCTTTGATCTCTCTGTAAATCCTGTTGTACTCTATTAGTCTCTCTTAGCTGGTTATCTTAGCATTCGCCTCCATGTTTCTAAATAACATATTGTGATTGTTGAGTTTTGACTTTACCCTTCTAGGTACTATCTGTTGGGCCCTTATTCCAAATGAGTGCCTTATTTTCTACCTGCTCTTCATTCCCTCTCTCCTCCTGTGTGTAATTTTATTTTTGATTACTTGAATATTTAGTGTGATATTCTCATAAATAGTATTCATGCACTAACCAGTAGTTACTTTTTTCCAAACAAATGGTCTGTTTACCATAACCTTATTAGATGTATTTTTTTTCCTTTTACTTTATTTTCTGTGCATTTATCATCAAATGTACCATGAACTTTGTTCCACCTATTTTTAAATCACTTTACAAGGATTTAAAATCCTCTGAGTTCACCTACCAGTCATTCCTTCCTTCAATAGCCCCCCACCCCCACCCTAGAACCTTCTGGCCTGACCTAGCCTGGAAGGATCAGCATACAGATCTTTCACACTCATCTGGAGGATTCCCTTAGCTCTGCTGTTTAGTTCAAGCTCCTATTTCCTGACACATTTTTCAAAACATTTTCATTTGGTGAATAAAATTGCCATGAATACCTGGGCTCAAAGAGACTCTTACCTCAGACTCTCAAGTAAATAAACTACAGATATATACCACCATGTCCATCTTGATGATGACAGCCTTAAAATTCTTGAAAGGGTATGTGGAAACAAATACTTTGTGAACAAGTATATGTGAAAATATTATTCTAATCTTAAAATTGGTCATATAAAAATTAATGTAGTAACTGCTATATATATAATATATTGGAAATAATTTTCCTTGAAAATGTTGATGGTGTTGCTGTGTTGTCCTTCAATTGCAATGGTATTATAAGAAACCAAAAGTTTTGTCTGTTCCCTCTGAAAGTGTTAGTGGCCTTTCCTTGGTCCTAGTGCTCTAAAACATCGTATGAGCTGGTTTTCATCTATCCATTATGCAGAAAACCTTTTGATATACAGATATATACCATGCCGGTATAGCAAATGTTTTTCCCCCTAAGGGCAAGAAAAATTATCAATATAGGCAAATGAGCCACAAACAACCAACAGGAAACATGGAAAACACATGTGTCTGTCCAATTATTTACAAGCCAAACTTTGTATATTAAGATAATTTTTTCTGCTACATTTCCTTTATATTCTTTCTGGAAATTCTATAATACTATTTCATGAGAATGCTTCTAATTTTCTTCTAGCTTGTCTATACCTTTTTGCTCTATTTTCCTCAACTCTTTAAAGTCTTCAAAATTGTTTTCTAAATTTGAGTTTTGCATTTTGATTTCAAATTTTAATGTCTTAAATTTAAAATTATCATTTTGGTTTTTTTTTTTGTTTTTGTGTGTGTGTGTATGTGTGTGTGTGTGTGTGTATTGTCATCATCAGGCTTGAACTTAGGATCTGGGTGCTGTCCCTAAATGAACTCTTTCACTCACGGCTAGTAGTCTACCACTTTGAGCCACAGCTCCACTTCCACTTTTCTTTTTTAAAAAATTATAATTAATAGAAGGGTTACATTATATTCGTCAGATAGAAGGTATATTTGTTAAAAATCATTGCTACCCCTTCTCATGTTTTTGTCCCCTTTTCCCTCCCTAACTCTTCCCCCATCTTGCTTCCCCCCTCTTTCCTATCCTATTTCAAATAAACATATATACAATATATTAGGTAACACGGTAAGATGAGAAATACCATAGTACAGTAAGAGCAACAGTCACACCTTATATGGCTCTTGTTTCTATATCTTGGAGGTCCTTTCATTTAGCTTCATCCTATATGGCCTTATGTATCAAGGTTTTGCCCTATTGTAAACCTCTGCTAGGAGAGTCCACAGTTTATACTAATTATGACAAATGAGGGAAACCATTGAGCCTATGTTCCTTTGAGTCTGGCTTACTTCACTTAATATGATTTTTGTCTAAATCTTTCCATTTCCTTACAAATGGGGCTGATATCGTTCTTTCTGATGGCAGCATAGAATCCCATTGTGTATAAATACCACATCTTGTTGATCCAGTCACCAACTGAGGGGCATTTAGGTTGGTTCCATATCTTTGCTATGGTAGATAGTGCTGCAATGAGCATGGTTGTACTAGTGGATTTAGTATCTTCTTGTTTCTGGACAAGTGGGTAAATACCAAGTAGTGGAATTGCTAGGTCATAGGAGAGCTCTATGTTTAGTCTTTTGAGGAACCTCCATACTACTTTCCATAGTGGTTGAACAAGTTTACACTCCCACCAGTAGTGTAGTAGTGATCCCTCCTGGCCACATCCCTGCCAGCATCTGTTGTCATTAGATTTGATCATGGCCATTTTAACTGGGGTGAGGTGGAATCTCAGAGTTGTTTTGATTTGCATTTCTTTTATGGCCAGAGATGTTGAGCATTTCGTCATGTAAGGGACATTTTTATTTCTTCTTCAGAAAAGACTCTCTTTAAGTCTTTGGCCCATCTTTTAATGTGATGGTTGTTTCTTTGGAGATTCCACTTCTACTTTTATTGTAATTAATTGGAGACAAGAGACTCATGGACTTTTCTACCAGGGCTGGCTTTGAACCTCAATCCTTAGATCTCAGGCTCCTGAGTAGCTAGGATTTCAGGCATGAGCCACCAGTGCCCAGGTAATTTATCCTTTTTTGTTTATACAGCACCTGCTATTGTTTCTTTGTTATATTTCTTTTTCTGTCTGAAAATATGACAGATAGTACATGGGATGATTTGTTTGGGGATTTTTTAATTTTCTTACCCTCCTTGCTGTATTTCCTCTAATTTGCTATTTTTTATTGATGTATATTAATTGTACTAATTAATTTTTTGGTGGCAAGGGTGAGTTGTGGGGCTTAAACTCAGAGCCTGTTCCTGAACTCTTTTGCTCAAGGATAGTGCTATATAACTTTGACCACAGCACAACTTAATTAATTAGAACAAATTAATTAGAACAATTGTAATAAAGTCATTGTAATATCTCTCATATGCATGTAATGTTTATTAGTTTTTGTGTTTGTTTACAGTTCTAGGGCTTGAATTCAGGTCCTTGTACTTACTCAGCTTGCTTGGTCAACTGGTGCTCTACTACTTGAGCCATATCTTCAGCTTGACTCTTTGCTAGTTATTTTTTGGTGATCAAGTTTTTTGGATTTTCTTACCCTGGATGGCTTCAAATAAGAAATTTCAGAAGATTTAGGGCTGCAGGTGGGAGCCACCAACACCTCCCTGTATATAAAGTATTTTTAGTCAAACTCATTCCACTTATCTCACTTTCCTTTCCTCTTTTTCCATTCTGTTTGAATAATCTTAATGGATTTTGTTATTCTATTTTCATACATGTGTATGAAGTACTTCAATCATATTTACCCCAGCATCTCTTCACCCTCTTCATTTCCATTAGTTCCTACTCCAAAACATCTTCCCTATTTTATATTCATGCCATTCTTTTTTTTTAAAGATCTAGATGCTGCATACCCCAGAGAATATACAGTATCATAGTCTGTATTTATCTTATCATTTAGTTTGATTTCTGCCTCTATCCATTTTCCTGCAAATGACATTATTTCACTCTTTATGGCTGAATAATAATACACTATGGTTGTCCATTTGGTTCTGTGATCCATTTTAAAATAATTTGGCACAGGATGAAAGATAAAGGTCTAATTTCAGTGTTTGTACATGTGGGTATCTACTTTCCCCAACAACATATTTTTTCATTTAAATAATGGGTTTCATTTAATGCAATATTTGTAAAGTGTTTTCCAATATGTAATTAATATAAGGATTATTAATGAGGTATTTATCTTTTTTGGTACTTTCTTTAAATTTTAGTGTATTTTATCACTTACAATACATTTCAAATGAAATGCTAAATTCTCATTGAGAAATACTTGTCTTTATCTTTAGATTTCCTAAAATTTACAGTTGATAGATTGTCGTATTTCATATTGTTCCAGATATTCTTAACATTTTTGTAATTACCAGTTTTTATACAGAAAAAATAAAAGAAAAAGAGAAATAATCCAAACTGCTGCTTGTTGATCAATGGAGCTGAGTGGGGTCTAACAGCCTCCAGCATGCATACACTCAGTCTCCCAACACCTCATCATCTCAACCTGTTCTTTACTAGAGCTATGAATTTTAGTCCAGTGATCCTTTTCCTCAGGTGAGATGTGGCCGTTACCAGTGATGAGTAATAGGATGGGACAGAGGCTTCAGCCTGTTCCAGAGTTTGTGGGGGTTTCTGAAAGTGTAAATTGGGTTTGTTCTTAGCTTCTGCTAATTACCGGGACATGCCATCATCTGCCTGCCACTTCAAGAATTTGGGTTCTCTTGTCTCTTTCTTGCTCCTTAAGCTCTTGTAGATTCATTCTGCTTTTGAGAGGGACCTCAAAAGTATGCAAGCATCTGTCTGTATCCTGCTTTGTGTCATTTACTATTTACCACACTAGAGCCTCTGTAGCCATCTTCCATACGCACATCTCACAAAACAACCTTTCTTGAAAATGAATTATTTCCAAATCTATCCATTTCCCTGAAAATGATATAATTTTTTCCTTTCTGATAGCTACCTAAAACCTCATTTTCCCTAAAGATAATTTTTAACTCATTCATCCTCCATAAGGCATCTGAGTTATTTCCATAACTTGGCTGTTGTGGACTTGGTTGCAGTGAGCGTGGTTATACAGGTATCTTTTGCTGTATTCTCACATTCTATCTCTCAGATAAATGCCCAAGAAATGGTATCATTGAATTATAAGGTAACTCCAAATTTTAAGGAATCCTCATAGTTGTACTAGTTTCAACCTCACCAACAGTGTATTTGAGTACTCCTTTCCTCCACATCCTCACCAGCATGTGTTACTGTTTATATACTTGATGATGGTCAGTAAAGAATGAAATGGAACCTCAGTGTTGTTTTAGTTATATTTCCTTGATGGCCAGAGATGTTTAGTATTTCTTTATATACTTGTTGGCCATATATGTGCACTCTTCCTCTGAGAAGTGTCTTTTTAGCTCCATTTTCTACTTATTAATTGGATTATTAGTTCTTTGGGTTTTTCGTTTTTGAGCTCCTTATGTATTTTTCTTTTCTTCCTTTTTTTTTTTTTTTTTTTTTTTTGCTAGTCCTGGGCTTAGACTTAGGGCCTGAGCATTGTCCTTGGGTTTTTCTCGAGGCTACAGCTCTACCACTTAAGCCACAGCACCACTTCTGGCTTTTTTTCTATATATGTGGTACTGAGGAATCAAACCTGAGTCTTCATGCATGTTAGGCAAGCACTCTACCACCAGGCTAAACTCCTAGCCCCTATATATATTTTTCTTATTTGGCCCTTTTCAGATGAGTGAAGTAAGCCAGACTCAGAAAGACAAAAGATGCATGTTTTCTATCATATGTGTATCTTAGACCCAAAAAACAAACTCTTATGTAAATACATAGAGGCATATACTTATATACATGATGTGGTAGACTAAAGTAGAGTATAAGCAGGAGTGAAACTCTGTGGAGTAAACTTTTTGAGCAATTAACAGTTTACTATCAGTAAGCTGAGATGAGATTGTAAAGGGGGGTTATTAGGAGAGGGTAGATGGATGAAAAAGGGAACAGAATAAATACAGCCAGGATAGTCAAGGTACATTGTGCAGAAAAGGAAAAGGAAAATGTCAAATGAGTCTGTAGAGAGGGAACAGACAAGATGAGGGAGGATGATGAAAGGTGACTGATCAAAAAGTGCTGGACACTTAGATGAACTTTCACTGCATTTTGAAGTTGAGAAAATAAAAAACAAACAGATAACCAAGTACTTTGGGGATGTTTCAGACACTGTCTGCCTTCCTGCACACATAAAATAGTTCCAAACTTGATTTAGCCAGTTTCAGCTTTGCTGTCCCTTAAAGGGACTTCTAGTTGAGTAGATAGTAGTTCTGATTTTCTTATTCTTCAGTGCTTCCTGTTGCTATTTCATATTTGTTAATACTTGTTAAGAGCTAACAATTTATTTTAAATGAATACATTACAAAAGAATCTTATTTGTGAATTACTAATTTAAATAAGTAGGTTATAATTAGTTGGGTTTTCTTTCTATTCCTTGTCAAACCATGGTCATTTCACTAGCTTGGACAAGTTAGCTGTTACCTTTTACTTGTTTCATGTATTGTTGTAACTGGATTTTTTTTGGCTCTTGGCCAAAACTTGTGCTTACTGCCCTAGTGCAGACTTGTTATGAACTAGAAAGAGGTTTTGCCAATTTGGTTCTGCTTTGAACCATTTTCTGGTTCCATTTGATTCTTCAGTGGAACTGTATCAATTGTAGAGGTCAATACCATGCTTATTAGTTATTTTACTATACTCAAGCTTTTGCAAGAGGGAAGCCCAGCAAACAGTGTTCAGACAGCAATAAGAAAGGCTTGCTGGTAGCTTGGACCTGAAGATGCCAGAGTAAGTAAACCTAAGTCTAAGTTGCTTTTGTTCGTTTCTTTGTTGTGCTGCTACTTGGACTTGAGCACAGAGCCTGGGAACTGTCCCATAGCTTTTTTTACTCAAGGCTACATAGAGCTCTAACAACTGAGCCACAGCTTCACTTCCAGCTTTTGGGTAGTTAATTGGAGACAAGAGTTTCACAGCCTGGACTGGCTTTGAACCATAGTCCTCAGCTTTTAAGCCTTTTGAGTAGATAGGATTACAATTTTGAAGCACTTGGACCTGGTCCAAATTATATTTAATAAAATACTGAAATGGAGAATGTCCATCCATTTGAACAAATATTACAAATGCCCAATGTTTTGTTCCTAACAAAGCAACCAAAGAAAATCAATGATAGACTCCAAAATTCCCTTCACCAGTAGTGAGGCTATGCCCTTTCCCTGATCAGCTAAAGAAGCCAACTTTGACCTACAGGTCAAAGCCCAGGTCAGACCTGAATTTTATTATCCTGGAGATAAAGATGACTTTTATTTGTTTTAAAGGGTATTTGTATAACAATAAAAGGTAATAAAGAAAATGGGGATGGAGGAGCAAAAGAAGCAGAGAAAAGAACAGCTTATACAGATTGTATATGAGCTTTTACACAAAATGTTTACTATCCGGCTTTCATATAAACAGGTTTGAGAACTGATGTTCTAAAAACTCTCCTCTCCCCTACCAGCTGGTGTTATTTTTGTCGACCCACATGGAAAATCTCTACCAAGGCTTTATGACCTTGAATACGATGGTGTAGGTGGGGGTGGGGTGGGGGGTGTTAAATTGACTTTTATATTTCAATGACCAAATCTCAAGTTGATTACATCTGAGGACATAGAATCGATGTGTGTACATAAATAGCATTACCTGTATTGAGTAGTATTTAGCTCCAAATGGAAAAAAAAAAGAGCAGAATTGAATTTTGTTTCGGTTAACCCTTTGGCTTCCTTGCAGAGGCTCTCATAAAGTTATTTATTAGACTGTGTATCTTGGGGAAGGATAAAATACAGACACAAATGAAGTTTAAATATGCATATGAAATATAAATATCTTTTCATTTACTGAAAGTGTAGCCAACAAAAAGATCACATTTAACCAGTCAAGTTTAAAATTAGATAATTAAAAAAAAGTAATCAGGTTTTAACCAGTTATCCTCCCTTTTCATGAATATTAAAGAAGAATGGATTTTAGCCAAAAAAGATAATGTGAAGGGGCATCATTACTTTAGGTTATCTCATTTCAAAGCATTTCCTTTATTTAATCCAGGCAAGTTTTCCAAACATTTATCTTTGATCCTCTTGCATTGAAATACTTAGCCCTACATTAACTTCTCAAACTGATTTACTCAACATTGAGAAAGAAGTTAAACCAAATAAGTAGATTATCAAACACCTCCTTTTGAATTAATAAACATATAATTATGAGGAAATGACCAGCTTATATTGTGCAACATACTATGTTACAATTATTTCTTATGGTATATTTTTCATATTTTAAATCCAATGGCAAAGCAAGCACACTAATAAACTCGTATTCCAACAGTGAAATATTTCTCCTCTGCTACCAAGAAGTGATTTAACAGAATATCCAGATGATTGATCTGAAATTAGTTTGTTAATTAGTTTATATCTCCAAAATTCAGTCTATTTTAAAAATCTAACCTACTTCAATATTTAATGCTCACTCTCAGCAGCACCTAGAACTCAAATAGTGAAGGAACTTACTAAGCTAATACTCTTTCTTCCACTTATGGGTTTATAGTATACACTTGTCTCCATGAGATTCATTTATAAAAAATTACAGCATAAAGTGGATAGGTATAAGTTATTTCCTTGAGGAACTGCTCTTGAAATTTAAGTTGTATGGGAACTCATTCATGAGAAACAGAGAAGCCACACTTTGAGAGGTCGAATTGGGAGTCTTTATTAGAAAGCCTGCAACTGTGAGTGAACTAGTCCCAAAGACCTGAACCCCTCAAATATACTCAACACTGTTAGAAAACTGAGCCATGAGAGCAGGAGAGAAAAGAAAGAGCAGAAAAACAATACCACAGCTCTCCAACGGAGAGCTGAAGTGGGATTCCATGGTGACTAGATAAGAGCTAGGAGACATGAGGCATGGCATCCTGGAGCCTGAGCAGCAAAGGACTGAGGGTCCAGTAATCTGTTATCTAACTCCCCACCCATGTTTCTAGGAATTCAGACACACCTATCACCTGTGGGGTGGGACTTGACTTTCTGCTTTCAGGAAGACAAGGTGGCACCAGTTAAACCTAATTCTCTATCATCCACCACGTGACCAAGATGGTGCAGTTAGATCCAGTATCCTTGTTTCAAGCCTTCTTGTTGTTTTCAACCTTGAAGAGATTAGGGAATAAAACTCCAGTTCAAACTACATTCCAGCCAAGTCAGAGGAGTATGGTAGAGATATACTCATGTCTTCCTCCTTTTGCAGGAAGTGAACAACTAGTTGGACATTTGTGGAAGGTATAATCATCTAAGATGTATTAATAGAATCTACTACAGTGGCACTTGTATGATGAACTGAGTGGCTAGTGAGGTAAAGAACACATCCCCAAATGGGATGCTCTTTAGTAATAGTTATAAAAGAACAAAAGTAAACAAAGGAAGCCTGGCAAGGTGGTGAATGCCTGTGATCATAGCTACTCAGGAGGCTGAGATCTCTGGTTCAAAGCCAGCCCACACACTAAAGTCCATGAGACTCTTAGAATCTCCAGTTAGCCACCAGAAAACTGGAAGTGGTGCTGTGGCTCAAGGAGCAGGCTGGTAACCTTGAGCTGAAAAGCTCAGGGACAATGCCCAAGTCCAGAGTTCAAGTCCCATTACTGACAAAAAAAAAATTAAAAGAATCAGGATAAAAACATTAATTATAATTGATTTTATCAACAGCATTCTTAAAAAGTACAATTGAAATCACCGAAAGTTACAAAATCCTTTTTTTTGGTCCTATCTGTTTATTTCTAAAGTGTCACTTCTG
This sequence comes from Megascapheus bottae, assembly GCF_031878675.1. NCBI lineage: Eukaryota > Metazoa > Chordata > Mammalia > Rodentia > Geomyidae > Megascapheus > Megascapheus bottae. The sequence goes on along the minus strand of NC_143530.1, from coordinate 25,496,594 downwards.
AATTCATCATGATTTCTTTGGAAAGAAAGAAGAACTTCTAATCTTTCACAAAAGATCTAGAAAGGCTTTGAAAGCCACTGTTGATCTAATAATAAGGCTGCATGCTGGTCTGTGCTCCTGCAGAGAATGACTTAGCCCCTCCTGCAGGGAGAAGGCAGGGAGCCTCCTGCGGACTGAAGCAGAGCCAAATGCTCCCAAGCAATTAGGAGTTGATTAAGTGTTTATCTTCTTTGCAGGTGGGAAGGAAAGAATGAAAATGAAGTGGGCAGATGTAAAGAGACCGGCAAAGTTCACGTGACTGTGGATCTCAAATACTACCGACCAACTGAAGTGGTAAGGACTCTGTCACCACCCAGGGCATGGCCACATTTGGCTGGCTGGGAAAATGTTCTCATGGAATGCTTGCTGCCAACCTTCAAAGCTCACTTTTGGCCTTTCTGACATCCTTCAGCAAGCAGTTCCCAAACCAGAACAATGAATTAAATTTGAGATACTATCCTTACCACAAATCCATTGCACTATAAAGAAAACAAAAGTAAAACACATCCAAGGAAATAGGTGATTTCAGAAATGGACTCAGCCTGAGCAAATCTCATTTCAGTATACTCTGAGGGCTGATTGATGATACCTACATGTTTTTGACCCACAAAGCTTTCCTTCCCTTGGACCTGCCAGGTCTCTGGGATTCTGTGTGTGTGTGTGTGTGTGTGTGTGTGTGCACGGGCATGCACCCATACATGGTATGCCCACAAATGGTCTCTCATACATATGTTAAGACCTTAGGTACTACTTTTATGGTTCATATACCACTGAAACTTTTCTTTTTTATCCATATTTTATGCAATATACATAATTCTAATACAAGGCCTTTCATGTCTGTCTTTTTTACCAAACTGATTTCTTGAGGATAGACTTAAAAAATAAAAAAGACTATAACAAGGTTAGGTACTGACTGGTAGATGAGTAAATAAATTTCTAAATGATGGAGGTTATGAATTGAGAAATAATGTAAATTGTTAGTATTGACAATATATATTGTTAGAATGTAGCATCTTCCTTTTCTAAATTTATAAAAATGTATGTTGCTTAGTACTATTGCTTTAATATGATGTATACTCACAAAATTCAAGAGCTCAAATCTAATATAAATATGTAAAGAAAACAGAAAGCAATGTCTTCAAAGTAAAAAATAGATATATGTGATTGTTGCCCAATCCTCATCACTCAGGGCCACTCAAAAGCCCTCTTTGAAGTAGAAACATTTCTGCCCATTTTCTCTGTATTTTGAACCAAATTCCTATATGTTATACAACTTTACAGAGATTAAGGAATCTGAAAAAAAGGACCTAGAAAGTGAATACGTCCTCATTAACTATCATTTAAAATGTGTTGTTCCAAATGAAAAATGAAAAAAGCTGTTCTTGGTGAGCTAGTCCCCAGAGGAAATCAAAAGCAAAGGAAGTAAGCAGTGCTTAAGAGTAGAGTTATGTAGCCCTGTATTGTCCTGATCCAAGGTGGGGCTGGGCCTTGACACAGGGAGCAATTGTTCTTGGTGTTAATGTTGAGTGGGTGTGTTTCAAGGAGAGGATGTGTTGTCTGGGGGGCAGGGGTGTGTGTGTGGAGGATGTGAGCCAAGCTGCTGCTGACACAGCACTGACCATGTCTGGAGCCCTAGCAGCTGCCATTCATTCCTCTGGACCAATAGGGTGTGGCAAAGTCATCATTCTTTTGGAACACTGAGCAGATCACATAGAGGGACAAAGTTGTTTCTTTGCTCACAAACAAAAATGGTCAGAGTATTGTAGAAACTTTACCAAGCTAACAAAAACCCAAGTTCTTACAGCAGCTTCAATGTACTCTTTCTCTGACATCAAAATAGTTTCAAAAGCTAGGAAGTCATTAAGAATGGACTGTCTGTCATTCTGACTTAGGCAAGGTGTTGGATTGATAAGGACCCAGAACAAAAGAATTGCTGAACAGGAAAAGGACCCTAAGACTAACAAGACTGTTCTTGAATCCCTATCAACCCCCTTTCCTGTCATCCAGTTCCTTTTGTCCATTCAAATGCTATCACCATACCTGTTCTGCAACTCTGTTGACACCAGCATTGTTGGAACTTAAGATTGGTGTCTGGTTTCATATGCCTGTTTTATTTTCACCTCATCTGCTTTCCTCTGAGATTCCCTTTACTGCCTAATGTGAGGTTTTTACACTGCTCTTCATCTTTCTAAGCCTTTAGGCTGCATTAATTTTATTTACCACACTTCAACCTAGTAGGCCATGAGCATGCTTTTCTTGTATAGTAAAACTAAACTTTTAACCCCATTCCTGAGAAAAAGCATCCCTGAAACTTCGATCAGCATGACATGATGGCCTTCTGTGGAATTGCCTGAAGGGTAACAATATTCTTCCAGTTGAAAGGTGACAGAACCTACTACATTGTAAATAAGCTTTTCCCAGGACTTGGGGCCTTGCAGCTGTAAGGAACAGTACAGAGTTGTGAGCTCCTGTGAAGCTAGTCAGTACTTACTTGAAGGGAAAAGGATTCTGCTACTTCTAAATCTTATCCTACCCTGCTAAGCATCTTAGTCTATCCTGTGCATGCCACGTTTTCATTCTTCTTGAGGTTCTATGAAAGCTTCTTCTGATCAGCTTTGCCTTAACTTAAGGCACCTAATTCCAGAAGCACAAGCTAGGGCTGGGGGTATATATAGGTCAGTAAGCATTTGCCTAACATCTACAAGATCCTGAGTTCCATCTGTAGCATAAGGAGGTGTCAGGCATAGAGTACATAAGCTAGATCTTCTTGCCGTGAAATGATTGAAGAATGAAGGATTAAAAACAAAATTCAAACAAATAAAAACATAGTGACGGTGAAACACAAAAACTGATGAGGTCATACATATGAGGTCTCAGAGCATTAATACCCTAAAGCAAGCAAAACTGACAAAAAGTAGAGTTTTGTGTTTGTTTTTCTTGAGCCATTCCCTGGTCATAAGACCCTTTGTCAGTGAATGCAATTACTAACTAGAAAACGCCTTCAATATAGAACATAGTTCCTCTTGTGAGGATAATTATTGTCTTTCATGATTTAGCCACCACAAAATATCTTAAATCTTGCTTCTCTGCCAACATAAAAATTTGGAAGTTTTTAAAATTATTTTTAAGGACTCTAGCATGCAATTATTGCTGAATGGAACTTTTTTTTTTTTTTATGTTCTGCCTCAGAGCCTATGGGTTTCCTTTGGATTTTTCAGGAGTTTTGCTAATACAGAAAGCTTGATCTGGGATTTAAACCTTTATTTCTTATTGCCCATGAATTCTAGTATTTAGTAATGACGAATGCTTGATTTCTTTGCCACTTAAGATTCCTTCCTTGAGCTTGAATATAGCTCAGTGTTAGAGCTGTTGCATAGCATGCACTCTATCTTAAGCCTTATAAAGCAAAACAACATAGAATAAAGAATCCCTGCTTTCTGCACATTTTATATACATACATATGTTAATGTATAGATTTGTTGTACAGTACATAGGCACTAATTCTGTGCTTAAATATTGACCATTGGGCCAAACAGCCTAAGTTCAAAACCTGTTCATGACTAGCTGTGTGGCCTTAATCAAGTTACTTCTCAATGATTTTTTCCTTATTATTAAAAAATATGGCCAAATATAGAGTTTCTTTCAAGGGACTCCTAGAGAATTAAAAGTCAGTGATATAGAATCTGACAAATATCCAGTACTGTTGCTTTTATCACTTATTTATTCACTCATTAAATATGTATCAAATACTGTTCTAGACCCTAGGAACATAATACAAGACAGATGAGGCTCCCACCCTGATCAGAGAAATGATAGATGTAGAAGTAACATCAGTTCCTGGAATTCAGAACCTTTAGGAAAGTAGAATGATATAATCAATGTGTGTGGATGAACCAGTCAAAAGAAGATAGCATGGCAGTCCCGAATCAGTGACTCAGGACTGGAGTCCTAGCTACTCAGGGGGCTGAGGTCTAAGGATTGAGTTTCCAAGCCAAACTATGCAGCCACTCAGAAAAGGCTGTGGTTCAAGTTAGAGAGCACTAGCCTTGAGCACAAAGAGGCTCAAGGAATGTGCCAAGGCCCTGAGTTCAAGCCCCATAACTGACAGAAGAAGAGAAGAAGAAGAAGAAGAAGAAGAAGAAGAAGAAGAAGAAGAAGAAGAAGAAGAAGAAGAAGAAGAAGAAGAAGAAGAAGGGGGGGAGGAGGAGGAGGAGGAGGAGGAGGAGAAGGAAGAGGTGGTATCAAGGCATTAGCAAATATTATATGTACTTAAATTTTAAATTTTTGTGATTGTTTTATTTCATCCTTTTAGAATCTCATTCTGAATCTTCAGTAGCTGTTTGGTGATATAGAAATTTGCAATTTACTATAAAGATCATAAAGATGTCTTCTTTTTCTTTGAGTATTTTAAAGTTGGAAAAGTCACAAGGAAGGGGGGGTTAATGAAGTATTCATCCTCTTTCACCAAGGTTTTAGCCACATCAGATGACAAATCCACTAAGAAACAAAAGGAAAAAGACAAGTGTTTCCTTTTCAATGAAACAAACAGAAACTTCTCCCCTCCCCATGTTTGGTTCAGAGAATTTTAAGGAATGAGATGAGGGATGATATGGTCACAGAACAAAAATAAAGTATCTTTTATAAAATTAATTAAAATTGCTTAAACTCTTCAAGTGCAGTTATTTTCCCTTATTTTCAACATTCATTTCTTTTATATTTCTGCTACTCTCATTAATGATTATATTTGTTTCATTTTCTTAAATATCTGTATTCCTAGCTTTATATAGATATTAGCAAGAAGTCACAGGTTAAAATCTAGAACTAGGAAAGCAAGGACTTCAAAGAAGTTTAACAAACTAGTTAAAACAATGCCTTCCTCTAGTGAGAACATGTGGCCTGTTTCTAATCAGATTACCAGATGCTTGCTGAGTTGTCCCACCTATGCCCCCCCAAACTTTTCATAATATTTTTCTATAAATGATGTTAAGTTAAATGGACTATAACTGCTGTCTATCGCATAGCCCTGTTTAGAATGACGATATGTAACATTTTCCAGACCTTGGGAATCTGACCTGTCATCAGAAGACTTGTATAAATACTAATTAGAGCTTCTCTCTGCCCTGCCTGTATATTTGGATCTGAAAAGCACTCAGGCTGGCCTTTTTGTCCTGAAACTGTTCCTTTTTCTCACTTTTCACACTTACCCTTCAGAAGCTAGAAATCAGATTCCTTTGCATCCCTTCATCTGCTCCACCTCTGGTAGCTTTTCTTTTCCAGTCCTGATCCTTCTGATCTCTAATGCTCTTGTCCTCAGTCAACTCCTGCTCTGTTCCCTACTCTGTCTGTGGCAGGGAGCCACAGAGAGCAGATGAGGGCCACTGCTTCTCTTCAACACTACAGGACCGGTAAAAAGAAAAGTTGAGGGGCCAGAAGCGTGGCCTAGTGGTAGAGTGCTTGCTTAGCATGCATGCAGCCCAGGGTTTGTTCCTCTGTACCATGTATACAGAAAAAGCCAAAAGTGGTACTGTGGCCCAAATGTTAGAACATTAGCCTTGAGAAAGCCCAAGAACAGTGCCCAGGCCCTGAGTTCAAGCCCCAGGACTGATGAGAGAGAGACAGAGACAGAGACAGAGACAGAGACAGAGAGAGGGAGGGAGGGAGAGAGGGAGAGAGAGGAAGAGAGAGAAGAAGGAAGGAGCGAAGTAAAAGAAAAGTAAAGTTGATGGCTTATTCTGAAAAGTTTCATACAAATTTAAAACTCTGCCACCTTCTACTTTCACAACCGTCAAACCATAGTGAAATACAGTCAAGAAAGTCTTTTTAATGCTTTCTCATTTGTAATTATTTTCTGGACTTCTCACTACTTGTATTTTATAGTCTGTATGTTTAAATCAGTGTTTATATATTTTAAGCCTCTCTCTTAGACTCTGCAGACTAGTCTTTATATCCTTCCTTAATCACATTGGCCTTTCCACCTTTGTCTTTCCATGAACTTAACCAAGGAAGCTTTATGTTTCAGACTTTTCACATAATTCTCAAATATTCCACTGTGTGTCTTTCATACTTTATAGGATCCTGTCAAAAACCCTAGGGGCATATAATATTCCCTCTGCTGTCTGTCTCAAAACATTTCATATGTAAAGAAATCATTTATCAGAGTGTTCTTTGCTTTTTCCCATTTTTTTCTTATCTTGGAGAGCTTATAATTAGGTTTGAATTAGTTTAGTTTTTTGTGATATTAATTCTATCATTAAAGGCTAAAATAAACATCTACATATATATATATATATATCTTCCCCATGTTAAAATATTTTTATTTAATACTATAATTATTCTATAGGTAACTAATAGTACAGGCACTTCGATTACTTATGCCAATAGGGAATTCCTATGAAATCTGTACCTTTTTTCCCCAAAAGCTATCCAAATAGTGATTATCCTCAATTGCAATCATTATGTTGACCTTTCAATAATTTCCAAGGTCTTTCTATCCTCTTAGAAATTGTTTTAGTGTTTGCAGCTACACTTTTTCAGAAGAACAATCAGTAGTTGAGATCAGCTTCTACTTAAATTAGCTTTGATACACTGTATAAGTAATCCTTTTTATTGCTCTGAAAAAATACCTCACAAACAGTGTAAGGGAGGGAAGAATTGTTTGAGTTTATGGTTTCGGGGATTACAGAGCATGGCTGTCTTACTCCATTGTTTTAGGGCCTGTGGGAAGACAAAGAATCATAAGGGACAGCATGGTGGAGCAGAGTTGCTCACTTAATGGTGGCCAGGAGGCAGTGACAGGCACACAAGAAAGAGTCGAGGACAATCCCTAACTAGGCCCTACCTTCTAATCATGCCATCTTACTAATGATGAATCCATTTTCTAGGTCAGATCCCTCAGAATCTGATCACCTCTTACAATTTGAACCCACAAACAAGGGATCAAGCAAGTTTTCAACATGTAAGACTTCTGGGGAACAATTTATGTACAAACTATATGTGTCACCCAAAGTATTACATTACTTGTGAGAGAGATCCATCCATCATCAGTGTAATTGCCTATTTCATCCTATTTCTATTCTAGCCAATATTCTGAAATGTAAATTCCTGTTTGCTGTTTTTTAAGATTTTGTTTTACAAATCAACAATGCTCATCCTATTCTATCAAGCCATATTTACCATAAAATAACTCATCCAAATCTCTATTTACAGACAGATTTTAGAGAGAATAATGGCTGCAACTTTTTTGAATAGTTAAGAGTCTACTCAGACCTCAGCCTCCTAAGTAGCTAGGATTACAGCTGTAAGCGAGCAGCACTTGGCTCCATCTGAACCCTTTTGATGCAAACCTTCAAAGTAATAGACCCACACTGAGAATCTCACGCTGTTAGTACCTGTCTTTTAAAACAGTTATACAAAGATGAGGGTAGATGACATTGTTGTATCTCCACATATGCTTACACTATATTCCAATAAAGTCTCACCCTGACTCAGTGGCTCTTATCTGATTCTTTGATAGGAGTTTTCAACATGTTTGGCCTGTGTTTTAACACTTGTTCAATTCATCTCTTGTTCCAGAATAGGATTTATTCCTGAATAAATCAGATATGTCCCAAGTCATAAAAAATTTGTATAAGAATATCTGGACTAAAAAAATGACTAGGTGTACAAGTAAAAAAATTTCAAGTTCCAGTACTCATCATAGGAATCCTTTAGATTTATTTACCATATATATTTAAAATAGCATTCTGATTTACTATATAAAAAAAAAAATAGCCAGGCACAGTGGCTCACAGCTGTAATCCCAGGTACTCAGGAAGCTTAGATCTGAGGATCAAGGTTCAAAGTCAGCCCGGGCACAAAACACCCTGAAACTTATCTCCAATTAACTTCTAGAAAATGGAAGTGGGGCTTGGCTAAAGGGTAGCGCAGTAACCTTGAGCTGAAGAGCTCAGGGACAGAGCCCAGGCAGAGTTCAAGCCCCATGACTCACAAAAAATAAAATAAATAAACAAATAAATAAAATATCTTGCCAGGCACGGTGGGACATGCCTATAATCTTAGCTACTCAGGAGGCTGAGATCTAAGAATCCAGATTCAAAGCCAGCCCAGGCATTAAAGTCTGTGCGACTCTTACCTCCAATTAATCACCAGAAAACCGGAAGTGGGGAAGTGGCAATGTGGCTCAAAGGGCAGGGAGGTAGGTAGCCTTGAGCTGTAGAACTCAGGGAGAGCACCCAGACACAGAGTTCCAGTCCCACAATCAAACAAAAACTTATGATTTCTGGTTTGTTTCCTATCCAAGTGCTGGTGGCTTATGCCAGTAATACTAGCTACTGAGAAGGTTGAGATCTTGGTTCAAAGTCCACCACAGACAGGAAAGTTTGTGAGTCATTTATCTCCAGTTAAACATACTCTCCAACCCCCCACCTACCAAAAGAGGAAAAGCTGGAAATGGAGTTGTGGCTCAAGTGGTAGAGTGCTATCCTTGAGCACAAAAGCTCAGGGACAATGCTGAGGCCTTGCATTTAAGCCTTAAGACTGGCACAGTAAGCAATGTTTATTGAATTTGTACGTTGAATGTTAATACTGGTCTCTAATACCCTAAAACTTGAACTAAGTCATATCTGGTAGCAGCTCTCTTCTAGGTGAGTAATAAAGGCAGTTATGAAGCTCCAGCGGAGGTGGGAGGTAGAATGAGGGTCTCATAGACATAGAACCATGGAGGTGAGAAATTTGGAAAACAAACAAACAGCACATTGCAGGCATAGTAAAGAGGATCAGATTGGACAGCAGCATCCCAAAACTGAAGGCAACTCCAGGTCCTGAGGCTGACTGACTGGAGTTAGAGACGGGAAGAGAGTTATCAGGAGAAGGGTTGGAGAGCTCTGTTACACTTGCAGTATCTTGTGGCTATCCATGTGATGATACCAAAGAGGCATTTGAGCTAGAGGCCTAACATAAAAGAAAGAGGTCAGGATGAGGGCCAGATGTATAAGAGATGAGAATTGAAGCCATGAGATGAGTTCCCCAAATTTTGGGACCCAGACAATCTGATCACTTAGAATTAAATCTGAGAAACACATTTGAAAAAGTGGCTTACGAATTTACAAAATTCAGGTACTGAGCACTTTTGTATCCCAGAGCTATAGGCCCAGAGTTACTTGCCTCCCCACCCTGTATAATTATTCTCTGCCTTCAGGCTGCTGCAGGATTCTAAGGGCTAAAACCCAAAGAGTTTTATTAATTGGCAGGTGGTTACTGCAACTGAGCCCTGGTGAAACCAAGCTCCAGAGGCAAGCCAAAGACCCAATTTCAAATGGATATGTGTAAAAGTCAGGTTGGAAAGCAGTTTAGAATTCTGAAAGATGAAAGAACTGGTGTAAGTATAAGTTATTTTATGCTGCACATTACCATTTTTATTACTGTCCTCATTATTAATTATCCCTCCTAATCATCATTTACTGATGTGAAATCATTAGTTATCAAAAGATACCTTCTGAAAGATACTGTGGACTCTTCAACTCCTACATTTTATTTTTTCTTAAGTATTTGTTTTAGTTTATACCTAGACAACTTCATGCAGGAAAAATAATTATTGGCTAGTTATTACTGCCACATTTTTTTTTTTTGCCAGTCCTGGGCTTGAGCTCAGGGCCTGAGCACTGTCCTTGGACTTTCTCAAGGCTAGAGCTCTATCATTTGAGCCTCAGCACCACTTCTGGCTTTTTTTTTTTTCTATGTATGTGGTATCAAGGAATTGAACCTGGGTCTTCATGCATGCTAGGCAAGCACTCTACCGCTAGGCCAAACTCCTGGCCCTACTACCAGCTTTTGATTCATTGGTAGAAATAAGGATAGTGGTGAAAAGTAGAGACATGTTGAATTACTGACCCCTCTTCCATCTATATTGTGTTCCTATGGATTATGAGAACTGCTGAGATCCTTCAGGATGCATGGCTTTTTCTAGAATGTCAGAAAACTCAACAGCACAACCACCACACAAAAGGCAGTCTTCATCTGTTGTAATACTTGTCTGGCAACAACCTTCTTCATTTGTTCCTCCAGTGACAAGTAGATACTCACTTCAGTCTAAATTGTATGTTGGTTTCCTATTTCAGCAGTAACAAATTATCACAAGCATAAGATAAACTCTAGCAGCCTAAAACTACTCATACTTAGCATGTTTCATTTCTGGAGGCTGAAACTCTAAATTGGACTAATATCTTCTGAGTTGACATTACTGTGTTCCTATTCCACGTTCAGGGAACTAAATGTTTCGTGTTGATCACATTCATTAACTGGAACCCATGGTGAACACACTTGTTTATTGCAACACTATAGCATTGATCATTCCAAGGAAGAAAACAGAAAGAGAACATTAGTTGCTCATTTGTTGAAAATATGATATAATCACATTCAAACCTCCATGCAAATACCCAATTGGACAGACCTTCTTTTCCCATATCTTTTCCTTCTTATGTGCTTCATTTTGGCCTCCTTTTTTGTTTTTGTTCTCTTTGCTTGCTGCCATGACTCTTAAATCCAAACGTATGTCTTCCTTAAACTCCACCTAATCATTCTTTTTGAGACCGCCCCCATATTTTTAGACAGCTGCTCTGTGACTTCTGATATGTTTTATATTTGGAGTGTCAACATACCTGTGAACATCAGTTAGTAAGTTAATACAGTTTTCTGTTTGACACAAATTACAAAATAGCTCCCAGTCTTTTTAGTAATTCAGATACAGAACAAAGAGGATCTTGCTTGTATAAGAGAGATATGTTTATATCATAAACATTAGGCCTTGACAACCTTTCCAAAAATACCCAGCAAAAAATGCTTTTTATTGTTTTGACTCATTTCTCAGATTATATGAAATGTTCCCTTTCAGAGATTTTGTTGAACATGGTATTTATTCTATGTGAAAATATTTCTTAGCAGTATTAAAAAGACAATGTATTTAAAATTCAGGCTGTTTTCAGTGTTTCAGAATATTTTTTAGGAAAAAAGTATCTAAAACAAATTATTAGAGAATGTCGTTTTTGGTAAGGCAAACTAATAACTTGTGGTCATTTCTGAGTCAGTTTTAGTTTTGTATGATGGACAAGTCTATATTCCCTTTCTCAAAGTCTAATGCTTAAAGTCTAGTGACACTGTGAATATGTCTTATTGGCTTGCACTATCATTATAGAATAGGTAAGTTTCAATCCCATCCCTACCACTTTTCATACTTCTGTATGTCTTCCTAAAGCTCCTGAGCTTTAGTCTTTCCCACTGTAACATACCAATACTTGTTTTTTCACCAGCCACACTGAAGAAATTAAGGAATAATTTGTTCTGAGGCACTACACAAATGTCAGCTCTTGCTGAAACCTGCTCTGGTTCCCCCAGGCAAAGTCAGCAGTCACTTCTTGTGAAGCATTTGCTCCATGTCATTGTGATGTGTCATTTCCACCTGGGAGCCCGAGGGCCATAAGGACATGTGATAGCCTTGGGTAGTACCTGGCATGTAGTGTAGGATACGTGCATAAATGTGTCCATATCACCAAAGAACCATTCTCAAACTTTCCATACAGCTCTGGTATAACCCACATTACTTATACCAATGTTAAACTAAAATTAAATTCTTTTTTGTTGTTGTTGTTGCTGTTGTTTTTTGGAAGTACCAGGATTTGGACTCATAGCTTCACACTTGTTCTATCACTTGAGCCATGCCCCCAGTCCTGAACTATAATTAAATCCTAAACAGCCAAAATAAAAAATAATTATTGTTTTTCTCTCTGTAGAAGATTCTAGAACAAAACTAGTATTACAGCTCCTTTGCAGCTTACACCTATCTATCTAACCCTTTACCTCTATATAGCCATTTTCAACAGTTCTTTCATTTTCTGTTCTCTATTGCCTCTCCTGTTCCTGATATTATCTTCATTTTTCTTCATCTTCTGTGACCTTTTGATTTCTCATATTTCACACCTGCAATTGTAATCTATCTCAACCATCCCATGAAAACTGAAGTGTATCAGAGTGGATTCCTCATAAGAGTTAGTGATGGTGACAACACATCTAGTGCTAACCGTTCGATACATAAGAGCAGAGCACCACCAAAAGCATTCACATCTCCTGATATCTTTGAATATTTGGGATGCTACTATATTGATAACATTATATACGCAAAATGCATTGTAGATTACTTCTATCTGAAAAAGGTCCAAATGAAGGTTTCAAGATCTGAGCCTTGAGTAAGAGAAGTCTCCTTGCCAAGCTGCTTAAGTCTCTTGTACCACTCTGGGACTGTTTGTGGAACACAAGACCACCTGTTGAAAAAGACACTTATCTTAGCTTCTTCTACTGCATCTGTTCCTTGGCTATTCCTCCCCTAAAACTTTCTGAATGAAAAGGTAAGAAATAAATATCTACTATCAAATGGCTATTATGACTAGTATGTTTATTATGCTAAAGTTTACAGAAACCTAAAAGTATGTTATTACGTTTTAACAGAGGTTTTTCAGTGTTTTTCTACTCTTTTTATAAAATGTGAGGGAGGAGATAATGCTAGAAACTAGTGGCTCATGCCTTGTATGAGATCTGAGGATCATGGTTTAAAGCCACAAGAGAAAAGCCCACGAGACTCTTATCCCCAGTTAACCAGCAAATACCTGAAAGTGGAGCTGTGACTCAAGTGGTAGAATGCAAGCCTTGAGTGAGAAAGCTAAGGAAAAGCACCCAGACACTTCAGCTGAAGACCTAATACCAGCACAAAATTAAAGATATCAGTGTGCAAGATAAGTAAAATGATCATGGATACAACAATATTTTTAAATTTCTGAAGTGTCATGCTTACAGAGATTTTTCTTTTTTCTTTTTCTTTTTTTTTTTTTTTTTGCCAGTCCTGGGCTTGAGCTCAGGGCCTGAGCACTATCCTTGGACTTTCTCAAGGCTAGAGCTCTACCACTTGAGCCTCAGCACCACTTCCGGCTTTTTTCTATGTATGTGGTACCGAGGAATCGAACCCGGGTCTTCATGCATGCTAGGCAAGCACTTTAACCACTAGGCCAAACTCCCGGCCCGCTTACAGAGATTTTTCTAGTCATATTTTTTGTCTCCCTCTAAGCATATCACTTTTTGTGAAAAATTTAGACAAGTTGCCTAGAATGGGCTTTGTATATTCTTTCTAAAACAGAGTCCTGAAATATAGTTTTCTTTAGTGTTATATTTCCCACATGAAGAGAAATGGCCTGACAAAGTATGACTGCCTAAACTGGTAACTAGCATTGAGAATATGGAGAATTAACTTTAATGAATTCATGGATGAAACTAAGGAGAGACAAGAGTTGCTATGTCTTTCTTGAGGTTTTTTTTTTTTTCTGCCTTTATACTGCCAAGTTGAGATAAGGCAGAACCTACTTTTACGCATTTCGGCTTATGTGTTGCACATGTGAATGTATTGGGGAAAGGGGAATGTATTGATCCAGATTGTTTTTCTACTTGTGAGATGAAATGCTAACTTCATGAATCAGCACCTCCCACTGTCCTAAAGGTGGGTGGCCACCCATGCCAATGAATTGTCTCCCCTTTCAGCTGGCAAGGAGGGTAGTGGGAGGCAGCCATAGGGAGGAGACGTTGAACAAACAGCCTGAGCCCAATCCCAATGTGGGCGGGTGGTGGGTGCCAGGAGCAGCCAGGGCTTGTGCCTGGTTGTCACATGTGGTGCTGAGCAACCACCAAGTGATTCCAGAAAGGAGGTGAAAAGATAACATACATTGCAGGCCACTGGAGAACTAGGGCAGTCCAGCCATCTGGAGAGCAGTGGCTAAGGGAATGTTTCTAGTTGTGGTTTTATTTAACATATTTATGAAAGGGCTAACACTTGCCCTCTGTGATTTGGGTTAATCTGGCAAAACATAAAACAGAGTTACTTATTTGTCCATTGAGAGTGACCACCACGAATCTATGGTTCTTTCAGCCTATCAGTTTTATGTCAGTGACTTAGTTCTATATCGTTTTATGTTTTCCCAATGATCAGTTTTGAATAAACATAGATATAATGGCTTTGTCCTTCTAGTTTTCTCTATCACAAAACATCTTTATACATCTGTTCTGTGCCCCATTCATCAATGGACATTTTTCAAACTCTCTGACTCAGATTAGTCTTCCTGTACCTCTCCTCCAACTACTTATACTGTTCTGCTACCAACCTCTATTGAAATTCAAACATAACAAACCATTCATTGCTTACTAGAAATATTTTTCCTTCCTTTTTTAACTTTTTTTGTGGTGGTGGTGTTTTTCTTTAAAAAATTCAACTTTTTTTTCTTTTTCCTTTCTCCATCTTTATAATTTTCTGAGGCAATTGAACTTTATTTCTGAGATTCTCATTCTTTGTGGTCAGCGTTACACTTCAAAAAGTATGTACTCATTTTTAAACATAAGTTGATGATGAGTCACTTTTTATTCTGTATCTTCTATCCCTATGAGTGACATTTTGTACCTCAACTTTATCTTGGGGAGGGAATTATGTTAGAAATGTGGTTTTGCATTGGCTGTCATTTATGTAAACCATTGGCAATAACACTAGTTTATATCTGAAGGAAACAAGGGAAGACACTTTGGTCAGAGTAATAAGAGGTTAAGATAGAAGGCAGCATTTGAAAGTTCTACATTTAGTTATCTACATCTTCAGCTTTATACCTCATCTCAGTTTCCCCATCATCTAAATGAAGGATGATTATGCTAAACTTCACAAAAGTAGTGGGAGGTTAAATTAGTGTTTGTGAAATGTGTTGACATCTTATGATTAAAGATACTTTATTATTGCAAACTGATGTGATTACTATCATAGAAAGAACTCCTCAAAGGAGTCTAGATTAATCTGACAAAATTGTCCAGAATCACCTGTATCTCCTGGAAAGGCACAAACCTCTAATCTCTTACAGTTTTCTCTCTTGATCCTAGAGTCCATTTATAAGTGTTAGAGAAGATTAGATAGAAGATCATGGTTAATAGAACCATAAACAGAGGAAATGTGTCAGGCATTAGTGAAAGCTCAGGTGAGGGTTTGCACTCACATGCAGGACACATCCCATTGGAAACTAGTAGATACTACTAGGGCCACCACACCATGTCAAAATTGAGTACTCATTGTGGCATTTACTATGCCTGAGGAACAGTTCTTCTATCCAATTCATGTCATGACGCCATCAGGGACTTTGATCTGCATTGCCCAGAATCTGTCTGAGAAGACGGCTTTCCACAAGTTTTTCATATCTCTTACATGGTGGCAAAGGAGTTGTCTACGTAGTAAGATGCCTCAGAGGCAAAGCTAGATGGTAGTTCAAAGCTAAGCAAGGTGGATCTATAAATCCTAAACTGACTATGTATGTGAAATATGCAAAGGAGCACCTGTGAAAATCATAGGCTGCATATGTAACAGGTTCAGTTGATCAATGACAAATAGGATTCTCTGTTTCCCACCATATACTTCATCTTGACTATCAACTATCAGGGCTACAGTAGATATATTCCCAGTATTTCCCTGGTCTTTTGAGGAAATGGCTAGAGATTCATTTCTCCTCAAGTAATACTAGTACCTTAAGGAGAATTGTAGGCATATTTTTCTAAGGTCCCAGCCTACACTAACCAGGGTTTTTGTTGTTCTTTTGTTTTTGGTAGTGGTAGTGAAATTGAAGTTTGAACTCACGGCTTTGAGGTACTCTACCACTTGAGCCACATCTCTAGCCTTGTTTTCTCTGTTTATTCTTAAGATAATGTCTTGCATTTTGCCCAGGGCCACAGTTGTACTTCCTGTGCAGCTGAACCTTCTTCTGTTAAGATTCAGGCCTCAAAAAACTTTTTTTGTAGCCTGGCTGAGAACCACACTCACTCCATTTCCGTCTACTGTGTGGCTAGGGTTCTAGGCATGTGCCATGGTGCCAAGCTATTGATGGATTTGTGGTCTCATAAACTTTTGCCTGGAGGCTGACCTTGAACTAAATTCCAAATGATCACCACCTGAGTAGCTTGAATTTCGTAAGTGTGAGCAACCAGTATCTTGTCATGACCTGTGGTTCTTAAACCTCAAAAAGCTAATTTTAAAAACAACAACAACAACAACAACAACACCACCTTTCCAGGGCTTATCCTCACACCAGCTGAGCCATGACTTCTGGGGAAACAGCACTTTATAGTAACCTGAGCAGCCAGCTTTGACTCCAACCAAGCACTGTCTGAAGATAGCTCAGTTGTCCCTGACCTTCTTGGCTTAATTGACCTCACTGAGAATCAAATAAAAGCTAAGAAATTCTAGAGGAATCCTCAGAATCCAACACTATCTATTTGCAGGGAGTCTATTCCTTTTCAGTTCTTCATGCTGAAAAACCCAACTTCAGTGCTATGGCTGGTTGCTGTCTCTTTTTAGCTCCAAGCTTTGGCTTGACTTGGAGTATCCTTTTATCGATACATTGTCTAAGTGTTAGCCAGTTCAGCTTCTGTTTGTACAACTTGCAATGCATTGTTAACACCTTCTTAAGTCTATAGTTAACTCACCTCAAATCACCTGGGAAGGGCTTAATTTTGTCCCCTCACAGAGGGCATCTTCTGGCCTTTGCTTTGGACTTCACTATCTGCTACTAGATCCTTTACCAGTTCAAGTTAGTTGATGGTAGAAATATATAAGTCCAGCCAGGCACCAGTGGCTCACACTTGTAATCTTAGCTACTCAGGAGGCTGAGATCTGGGGATCTCGATTGAAAGCCAGCCCAGATAGGAAAATCCTTGAGACTCCTTATCTCCAATCAACCACCAGGAAACTGGAAGTGGTACTGTGGCCCAAAGTGGTAGAGCATGAGTCTTGAGCTGAAGAGCACACGAACACCACAAAGACCCAGAATTCACCCCCCATAACCAATAAAGAAAGAAATAAATGAGCAACTAAATTTGGTGCCCAGGAGACCTTGGCTTTCCCAGCCTCAGACTCAAGGTGCCATAACTGAAAGGAACTGTAGAAACCACCTGGTATATCTCTGTGAATATTGTCTGCCATTTTGTGGCCCCATATCTGCAGTTTGATGGCCTGCAGTTCTGTCCAAACTGATACTAAAGCAGGTGACCACTAGTTGTTTTAAGACTGAGTAAATGTCACATCTTTGTTGAAACAAAAACTGGAAAATCAACTGTTTGAAGCATCTGATCAATGAATGAATGATTTTCCTTACCAAGTTGACAAGTAGATCTGCATTTGGTAGTGAAGATTCTTAATACACACGCACCCCCCTCCCCACATTCCTCCATTGCTGGTAGAGGGTAGTAATAGAAAGCAGATCATTTTGAGACAAAGCTAGCCTGACAGGAGGAATGAAGGTAAATAGCCCTCTTCCTAGGAACATCCAGGAAGCATGAGCTTCAACTTCAGGGATTCAGGTAATGTAAACACAGGTTTTTAAATCTGAAGTCATTTCTGCATCATGTCTACTTATTCTGTTTGGGGATGGCATATGTTTTGTATGCAGGTGTAATTTTTATTGATCCTTTCCAGAAATAGTTAAGCCAAGGATGCTGCATGAGGTACAGACTCTTTGTTCTTAGTGTTCCCACACAAATTGAGCAAGACAAGTTCACAAGCAGAAGGCCATATTTATTGAGACAAGAGATACTAACTTTCTCCCTATACTTCAAGATCCAGTTTTTCAACCTTTCTCCATCCCATCTTGACATCCTGGTTACAGCATTTATTTGTAATAAGTTCCTCTTTTGTTTTTTTGGTTGTTTTTTTTTTCCGTTCTTCTCTGATGCAAGCAGGCATCTCTCTAACTGTGGATGAGCAGTCATTCAATCATGTTCTGATCAGGATCTCTGCCCACTTCTCTGTTGTTCTGTGGTGATTAGCTAAAAATCGCAATTAGCTAAAACTGCCTATGTGGTCCTTGAGGTCAGGCAGCAGAGCCATTTGGGAAGCTGGTGGGCTATGCTGCTGTTTTGGAAATGTGATCTCAATAGCCAATCCTCCCAGTGACTTGTGCAGCACAGAGCCTCATTGTCACTTGCTCTGTCTGCCTGGAAGCACTGTATTCACTATCTTCATTTCAAATGAGGAAACTGGGCTGGCAAGGGACAAGTGCCTTGCCCATGGTTGCATAGGTGGCATACCCATTTTCCAGGTTTCTTCTCTAGGAAGCGTCTCTCCTTTCCTCTGAAATCTTGTGCTTCTGGATCACCCAAAAGCTTTTCCTTTCTACCTGTTATGTCTTGATGGACACCTACTATCAGTGTCTTCTAGGTAGGTCCCTCAGTGGTGCCACTGAGAGGGCAGACAGCTGGTGCTCTGCTTTTCTGAGCATACTTACTTAGTGGCCTGAAACTTTAAAGCAACACTCAAGAGAACACTGCTGCATTCAGAGGACATAACTTGTCTCTGCTTACCTGCAGAGTTAAGGCAGCATAAAAGCGTCTCAGGCAGTTGGGGCCATCATGTAGAAACTGTGCCCTCTCCCCCAGTGTCTTAGGTATGGAGCCTCTGAAGAATTTTCTGGGAGTGGGAAGTGTCAGAACTCAACAATAGCGCTTTGTCCTTTCAGTGTGTGACTGGCACACATTCTCTCACTGCGCAAACTTGCTTCTGGTTTACATTTAGAAGAAAAACTAAGCTGTGGGGTGAAGCATATGGGGAGATGACCCCCAAATGACCCTTTGAGTTTTTATTTTTTAGGTAACAGTGCACAAGGAACTGTGATCAAGACCTAAGGGTCCTAGAAATCATTGACCCTTCTTTAAGGTACTCTTGGAATTCTTAGAATGATAAGATTTTAATTTAAAAAGAATATTCTAGATCTGGGATATAACTTGGGGATAAAAGTATTTACTTAACACACTCAAAACCCTGGGTCCATTACCAGCACTTCTCAAAAACTTCTTAACAAAACAGAAGAGAGTTTCTACTAGTGAGGGCATAATAAGTCACAATTTGAGGAAAATCCAAACTAATGATTTGATGTTATAATTTACTCTTCCTGATGCTATCTTCAGATGTAACTTCTATTATTATTGTTTTCTTCCATTTCACAGTGAGTTATTTATCCCTGCACCACTCTCACTTGGTCCCTCCTAGTGGCAAATTCATCTTCACTTGTGTTTCTGGAATGGTAATACCCCAGCAGGGCCCTGACTGCAAGCCCATCCCATGGTCTCCTCCCTTTGCCCCTCTGCCCTTTAGCTTCTCTGCATATGCTTCACTGCCTCCCGGGAATGCTGTGATGCAGAGGAGTGACGCTTTAGGTGTCAGAAAAGTTACAGCCTTCTAGCTGCTTCACTTCCTGCCTTTGAGATACATAAAGACACCACATTTTGTTTCCCAGGCTTTTTTCCATGGTAGTTCACAAATAGCTCCTTCTTTATGGCCTTCTGGTCCCTAGGACAGGGTAGTAACTTTCCCATCCTGCTCCATGTGTCCTCTCCATACCACTAAAATGGAATGAGCAGTATATTTATTTGTTCATTGTTATTTCACTCAGTTGTACCTTCCCTTTATTTCTAGAAATGTCTACGGACATTGAATTATATGAGCAGAGAGGGTTCAACCAGTGCTTAGATCTTTAGTGTAGAACAATTGGGCAGTTTTCAATGGCATAAGGGATAATACTGCCAACAAACATCTATTTCCCCAGCAGTACATCTCATTTCCATATATAAAATTGTTTCCTTGTAAATAACACGTTCTGAGTTACACGTCTGGGTGTTAGTAACACATCTTTCAAGAGGAATGGGGTAGGGGAGGGCAGAAGTCCGGTGAAGAATCTGTCCCCAGGGGGAGATAAAGGTGAGTGAGCACTTTCTTTCAGGGCCATCCTTGACGTGCTGTGGGTGTAGGGCCTTCTCATTCCTCTTCTTACCTCTGTGGATGTCCAATCTATTATTAAAGCCTTTTCTCTCCTTTCAAAGAGACAAAGAAGTATTTTTAAGTCAAACATAGTTGATGGATGGATAGATAAATGTTTTTAACCCATTTTGACCTCAAAACTTTAGCTTGATTTTTTTTCTTAAAGTCACATCTAAAAAATATGGTTAGCAGAGACATGATTCTGGTGGGCATGATGGAGATGTAATTTTAATTCCTTCTACTCCCAACCAATAATAATATTGAAATTTTGAGTAAACAACATTTGAGAGGTACTGAAATTTGAGATGCATTTAACTGCTAAAATACTACTCTGTTATCCACAAACCACCAGTTATAAACGTTTCCATGCCCAGTTCAGTTGACAGCAAGAAAATCTGGAAAGTTACAAGCTAGGAATCAGTGAAAGATGCCAAATGCTTCCTTGTCATCCCTAAAGTGTTGACATCAGGGTTTGCCTTTAAATTAACTTCTGAGTTTAAACATCTTAAAGACAGTAAAATGTCCAAGCATAGGAGATAATTGAACAGTGCTTCAAATTGATAGAATACAGTAAAGCCATCAAAACTGTTTCAGTCGGACTATAAATTACTCATGAAAAGACCTGAGTTGAACAAAACCATGTAAGAATATCCATCTCAGGTCACCTGCAACTGCAGGTCTTGCTCCCAGATCTGTCAGTGATGATAGTGGTTAGATGGTGTCTATGTAGGGCTCACCACACTACTCTACATGTTCACTTAACTGTAATGCAAAAAAAAATAAAATAAAATAAATAAAGCCTGTTAGACCTCAACACTGCACTCACCATTTAGAACAAAGACAAGCCTAATGAGAGAAAGACAAATGTTTTTTGGATTTCAGGTTAGAACAGGTAGGAGAAAACCCTGGGTGCTTCTCTTGCCTTCTTCATCCCTCACCATACCATCTCCAACTTGAGTCACCAAGTCCCGCTTCTGTTCCCCAAGTATCTCTTGAGTACATCCTCTTACCTCTCATTTATATTCCTGCCTTTCCCTCAGAACTTGTCCTCCTCCCCAGCCCCTTTCATATGGATCTACTTAATGCTGCCAGAACACCTGCAGTTCTAACCCTGTTTCTCCAGCCTGAGGCCTCAAATGTGTCTGCTCTATGGTTGTTCTTCCCATCTTTGTCTGGTTTCAGCCTGAATGACTGGGTATCTTATTTCCTCTCAGGATTTCAACTTGACCATCCCTCTATCTTCCCTGTTCCCAGCCCCTCTTCCATGAGGTCTCAAGTGTACTGGTGCTTCCTCTAGAAACTCCCCCAGCTTCCCAGAAGGAAGTGAAGCAGTCCTTTCTCTGTCCTTGTGCCTACCACCCTGCA